>NC_046972.1:4785967-5075967 GCF_009769545.1 Cyclopterus lumpus
GTAAGGCCAGAGGGTTCTTCCTGCACGGACAGGATGCAACCGCTCATCAAGGTCACCTTTGTGTCGCTCATGTAGTGTTTCCGCTGCCAGCTGTTCTCCTCTGTGTTTTGACACCCAAATGCTTGGGCTCTAAGACAATGAACTTAAAATGCCGACGGGGGCCTTTTGAGCTGGGGGCCGAGCCGATGAAATCATCTGCACATTCCGGGCCAGCCAGCTGTGGAGCGTTGGCAGCCTGTTTTGGATTGGCCGAGAGATCTGAGGCTTGTCGCTGCCTGATGGTTCGCTTCCACGGCATTATTCTGACCCACAGGACTGGGAGCGGGCTGGATCAGAGTGTGTGCTGTGTTTGGCTTTTCCGCTCCTCCTGGCCCGGTCATGCAGGGGCTAATTGGTTCGGTCTTGAGCGTCGTTGACGCCTCCAAAATCGAATCACTGCACCAACATCTGGGTACGCACGAAAAACAGTTGTCTGGCATGTTGGACTCGCTCTTGTGCTTTTGACTAGCAATCTGCGAGCAAAACAAAAATGAGATTGATTCACAGTCATTTAGAAAAAAAAAATATATATTCTTTTGAAGAAGTCGACAGAGAAAATGTGACACACAGAAGGAAAGTTTCTAAATTCTTAAAGCGGTGACCACCGCAAATCGCTGTCCTAGCAATTAATGACAGTGTAACACACATTGCCACCGGCGTCTTTCCAACTTTTTCTTTTTTTCCCTTCCGGATTAAACTATTTTTATGCTAATTGAATCACACAACGACGGGAGCTTCCGAAATTGTGTGTAGAAATGAATCGCTAATTGCGTTGGAAGAGAGGAGGGAAGTGAAGCGAAAGCAAAAGGAGGTCAGAGTGAAGAGCGGGGGGGATTCTGGCTCGAGGCTGGCAGATTACAAGTAAGCAGAAGATGAGAGCAGGGAAAAGGGAAGTCAGGGAAGATTTTCGACTGAAAAGTTGGTTTTGTTGGAGAGAAGACGCACTCGTGCATTAGAATCTGTGAATCCCAAAGTTCAGCAGTCGCAATGAGTTGTTTAATGTTTTTGCTGCTAATTTTCCCATCAAGCATAACCCCCCTCCCCCCTTTACCCCACTATCCTCTCCTGCTCTGTGAGAGTGATGCCGTATGATGATAATGCTCTAAACTGATCTGCTGCCGTCTATTACACACTCAAGTGGTGTAAACTGCGTGGCTGCTTTTGATCTTTCATCTCATCCCCATGAGCTCGTAGCATACTGACAGGCTGTGTTCCTACAAAACACAAAGGAGCAACCATGACTGTAACAGTTCCCCCCCCCCCCTTCCTCCCCTGGTTAGTCTCTAAAAGACCGAATCTCCCGGGGAATGAGAGCACATTTTAGAGGTTTCTCAGAGATCCTTTCGTTAAATTTGGAGGCTTTTCCAGCAACACAGTAGAAGGAATGTAGTGAAGTTATAGAGTTGTGTGTGTGTGTGTGTGTGTGTGTGTGTGTGTGTGTGTGTATAAATACGCCATCCTAAAAACGGCACTGAAGTCTTGTTGTTGTTTTTTTTCCTGCGAGAGAAGCAGAAAAAGAAGGAACTGGGAGTAACACAAGTGCTCCCGATATGCATCAAAATGTGGCTGAAACCCACTATTGGTAATAATAAAGCCCCAAACACTTGCCAAAATAAAGCTTTGGTGACAGGATGTGGTCCTCAGTAGTAAAGCTTTCCCAGCACAAACGGCTACCGTGGTTTGGACATACAGAAATATAGGTCGCGCAGAGCAGTCACAGAAGTCAAGTACCACTGTAATTAAGTGAATAAATAAATGAATCTCTAGACTGCAATATGATGGCACACTTGCCAAAAGTATAAATGGACTAAGAAATAAATAATCCTGCGTTTCTGAAACAAAGGACGAAGGCCCACATGACAATTATTGTCTCCATATGAATTATTTTTCTGGAGATCTCATCGACAAATGCCCTTTCAGTGGCAGCAAGGCATTTGCTCCACAATCGGGTTGTCTGAAGCGCAAAGCTGTCTGCATTCAAGTTAAATAACGTGTTTGTTAATGGGGAACTAAAACCGAGACGGATTATTTTACTCCACACCTGGACCTGTTATATAGATGTGCTGCCGGTGCAACAGGCTGTGACTGAATGGAAATGACAACAATGGTCAATTAGAGTCTGTTTATTGCTGAAAGAACGGGACAGCGGCGCAAACAGCTGCACACGCACACAATAAACAGGTTCTATTTTTATACTTTAAAAACAAGTCCATGTATTTATTTGTGTAACTGAATCAAGATGCACTTTGAAAGAACAATATTGGATGTTTTGGTCTTCGTTAATCTTTCATTCATTCCATTGGTAAGTGTGAACACTGGCGTGTAACGTTGTTCGTTTGCGTCTCTTCTCCAGCACTGCATGCTACTCGGAGGGAAGAAAAGCACAGACGTTCCCCTGGAGGGCTACCTTCTCAGCCCCATTCAGAGGATCTGCAAGTACCCTCTGCTGCTGAAGGTACCGAACAACTGCTGCACTGTCACGACTCTGTCATCAAATGATCACACCAGCTTTGTTTTTAGTTTTTTTAAACATCACAGCCTGCTCGGACAATCTAAAGAGAAACAAAACTAAGCTAACATGCTAGCTCACATCAGAAACCTCATTACATGGTCACAGTGCTGCCTGTGTTGATCAATACCAGTGACTGGTTTTATGTTGTGAGCAAGAACTTTATACCCGCTGCTGTTTCAAGGCACCCAATCCACCCCACGCACTTTTCCTTCTACATGGGTGGCGGGACATGTGTCGAAGATGTATTTGACCAAAGGTCACAGAATGCTTTTCTGCTCTCAGACTGAAGTGCTTCTATGTATGTGCCCACTTCTCCAAAGTCTACAGTGTTTTTCATGAAAACTCCCCTTTCCCCCAATGCAGGAGCTGCTGAAGCGGACCCCGAAGAAGCACGCCGACTACCCGGCAGTGGAAGAGGCTCTGCAGGCCATGAAGGCCGTCTGCTCCAACATCAACGAGACCAAGAGGCAGATGGAGAAACTGGAGGCTCTCGAGCAGCTGCAGTCGCACATCGAGGGCTGGGAGGTGAGAGCGAGCCGGGCGGGGAGAGGGCGAACGAGAAAAGCCTCGGACAGTAGCCGCGAGGAGAAGGAAAATCGCTGTTGTTTGCTTGAGAAGGTGGAGGGGTGGGTCGGGGGGGGGCAAAAGATGGTGGCAAAAGGGCGGTGCTGTGACGTCCGGAGGGTAACATTTGGAGGAAGGAAAGACGTACTTTTCTTAGAGCAACACAATTATGATTCAAAAAAGGTCTCTGCAAAAGACAGACGGGAAAGTCCTGTAACGTAACCACGGCTGAGCTTATTTGAGAAAGACCTCAACTGCCCACGGTCGGCATCTACCTTAAGAGTTAAGCGCTGCTGCAGCCAAAATCACGCGGACAGGGCTTGGGAGCTGAGCAGAGGGTCCAGTGCATTTTTCACGCCTCCCTCACCCACCACAACAGAGGCCTTGTCTTAGCAAGCACCAAAGGGACAATCCACCCACACAGGGTGCCAAGGGGGATGCCAGCAGGCACACTGCCCAATCAGAGGAGACCAAGGAAGCAAGACTTGAGTCTCATATAAGCTCGAAGGGTTATATGAGGGGACTTTTTGAAGGATGGAACTGGGCAGTGGGCCCCACTGGGACATCACACTTTGCTTGCCAAAACAGACCCCTCTCCTCCTGCTTCAGAGGAATGTCACAATTTGACCCTGATGATTGGTTATTAAGCCTGGGTAAATGAAAAGGAAAAGACCGTACAGGATATTTTCTGCTTTCTGCTCTAACTGCAAGTATCGCTGCGAGTCACTTTGAGATCGGTGATGAAGATTGTGTTGAGATTTACCTCAATAACCTGAACATGAATGATCATTGAACTCAAATTAGCCCTTAAACGGGTCACGTTCAATAATCCAGCTGTTGCCTCTGAATGGATCGAGTCCTCCACTGGCAATTTCTGTGAGCTCTCCCTCAACTCGGCTTCACCCCGACCCTACCCCTTCCCTCCTCCCCCCCGCAGAGCCTCCAACCTTACAGCATTAGTCTCGCTCTTCTTTCCCCCTCCCCAGCCACTCCTTTTGGCCTAATCACCTCCAGCTCTAATGGCAGTTGCCGCTAGTAGTGCCGAATCAGGCCCCGACCCATTACCGCTGCTCAGATACACTTTGCGTACACAAACACACACACTCCCCGCCGCTGTTGCATACTTGTACTCTTTCATAATATACATTATGGATGCATGAAGACGTTGGCGTGCCTACATTACAAGCGCTAAAAGAAGACGCATACACACACGTGCATAGAGGTCGCTGTCTGAATTCTCATAGACTCGGTCTTGCCAACCCCCCAACCCAGATCAGCGCAGTTAAAACGAGGTTGAATCGATGGTCTGAAACCTGATCCCCTCCCCAAGACCCTGTCGGTGTGCGCCTTAAGAAAACGCTCCGAGAATAATTTTCTCTCACGGACTCTGGAGCGGTGAACATCCATCATGAATACATACTCGTGGGAATCAATTACGGCCGCTGGAGTGTAGGCGTGGCCGGTAGGGAGGGTTTTCATAGGTCTCTGGTGGACCAATGTCTGAAACATCAAAGACGACATCGAAGTCCAAGTCTGATGTATACGTGTGGGTGAGGGGTGAGGGGTGGCGGGTGCTCTGCGAGCCAAAAAGGAGGGGAGGTTGTCCAAAGTCGGCACATGGGTGTATTTAGTTCCAGGTGATTTGGAGGGGAGTGATCCGTTTAACAATGAGCAACGAGACGTCTTTGTTGTCTGTCGTCTCATTTTATGTGTCGGCGGGCTCACGGACCCGAGGAAGTTATCCGAATCAAATTATTAAATATTCCCTCGCGTGTTTCTTAGTCAGAGCCGTGTTGTCCGTGACTCACAGAACAGGAAAGGAACACACGCGCGTCTGTGAAAGCGGTCTCTGTTCCTGTTCGATTTGAAACGTGAAAATATTTTTTCTAAAACTAATGACGCCGAAGCAATGTGAGCAATTGGTCCGCAGGTTCAGCCACTTTGTGAGAAGGTTAATTAGACAACATGCTGTGGTCAATCAACGCAACAGTTCCCCCGACTGACGTCAATGGCCTCTGAGAGGTCCGTGGATCACTTTTCTAACTATGTATTATCAAAATGTCAGTAAATACAGTCAGAATGAGACCGGGAGGAACCTCTAACGCACACATTTCAAGACAGAAACTGAGACGTCATGTGTTGAACTGAGAAAACGTGTACTTTATTCGTGGTCTGCGTCCTGCTCCTTCAAAGTGTTTATATAAGTTGGGGCGTGTTTGATAGCCAACGAGAAACGGCTTTTAAGAAAGACTTGAGCACATCCTGCAAGGGCAGCGGCCTGCAGAGTAACATAATGCATCTAAGTGCAAAGGAGTTGACGAGGCCTTTACATCACTTTGACCCAACGGAGGTACAACACATTTCATCGGGTGTCACTGCAGGGATCGGGATAATTCATAAGCACTTCCACCTACAGTCTGCACCATGTCATGAGTCATGTATTTCCTTCCTCTATGCCTATACAGCTGTATTATTTTATGCACATGGGTGCGGGCGCGTTTGTGCAGCATGCGCAGACACACGTTTACATCCTGAGAAGAGAATAAAAAAACCTTGTTTGTTTGAGAGCGCCACAGGAAACTCTATGTAGGCCAAGGTGACGGTCTTGAAGGGGGCTGCCACTTTAAAATGTAATGCTTCCATTGAAGGTACACATTATGGATTTGCCCCCCCCCCCCAAATAAAACCAATCCAGTTTGAGACAACCCTGCAACCCCTTATGTGTTAGCAACACTGCAGGATAGCAGGATTGCTGAGCTGTCCTTTCTTATCAGTGAAGATGGAATGAAAACAAATTGTCCTCAATGGCAAAGTTCAAATTCATATTGTTTCGCCGAGGCTGTGAACTCTTCAAGTCTTTTTGATACAAGCGACAATGTTTTCCTTGCAGCTCCCCTATTTAGACTAAAAGTGCTATCAGCGTCTCCATGCTCTGCTCAAATAGAACAAACTTGAGCACACGGCCATGATGGAGGAACCTTGAGTTGTGTCACTGTCGTTACAGTAACAATGCCTCAAGCTAATCTCCTTTTCAATCTTTTTTTTTTTGTCTCTTCAGGGAACCAACCTCACAGATATCTGCACGGAGTTGCTGCTTCATGGAAATCTACTGAAAATCTCTGCAGGCAATATCCAGGAGCGCGTCTTCTTCCTGTTCGACAACCTTTTGGTTTACTGTAAGAGGAAGTCCAGGTGAGAAGAGGCAGACCTCCCTTTAAGGGAGGGAGGGAGGGAGAACAAGAAAGCATTCCAAAATATTTAAATCGACAGACTACCGGGAACAAGTCAGACTCGGGAAACCGGAGCAAATGTGTACATTCCTGTTTGTCGAGTCGGGTTTTTTTAGTGCACAGGCTAAAACTACTACAGGTGCCACGCTGCTCCCGACGCGGTGTCTGTCGTGAATGTACGCACGGTATTTTTCTGTCAACGGATGTTTTCCCCCGCCGAGTGTAACCGCAGTGTCGTCTCGCCATGCAGGGTTTCTGGAAAGAAGTCCACCAAGAGGACCAAGTCCATCAACGGGCCCCTCTATGTGTTCCGAGGCCGAATCAACACCGAGGTGATGGAGGTGGAAAATGTGGAGGACGGAACAGGTTTGTGTTTGCACTGCGGCTTTGCATATCGTCTATATGTCCATTCATGCAGTCCAAGCTCTGTTGGATTTGTTCATTATGACATCCCAGGTAATATAAGGAAAATAACGTTGTGCGTTCACTACTTCAAATTTGCCTCCAGGGCTCATTTTTTATTTCACGTTTAAGTTCCAAAAGAAACATTAACATTTATAAAATTGGGGGTTGGGTATGAATCAGATATTTGATGACAGTTTGGGTGGAGTGTCGCACTTGCACCTGGTTTCAAAAAGGATGCAGCTCGCAACTTAATGCACCACCTTTTGATGTCGGCTGTTCAGTAATGGGTTGAGGCGCCGATAGAAATCTAAAGTACCCGAGCCGTATAATAAAGGAGCGACACGCTCTCGCAGCGGGTTGGAGTTGTTGTGCCAAAGATAAACGACTCCTCTGCATCGACCAGCGTTTCTTGCTGTTGTGGTTTTCTTTTGCGAGGCATCGCACCGCCTTAGTAGAAACACCCGGTCTTCTTCTCTCGCTCTCTGACATGTTTCCTTTTTATTTTTCTTCTTTATTTTTTTTTTTCACGGTCTCAGGACTTTTTTTTGGTTGTGCATGTTGCCAGCTGTCACTTTTAGGCTGCTAAAGGGGAAACCACAAAGAATAACATGCAGTGTTCTCGGAACCGAGGGGTCTCGCATTGAGAGTACATGCACGGAACTCTAACAACGCAGATTATCTGATAACTAAGGGTGTAAGATATGAAACGAGGAATTGTCGGCTGTTTCTATTTTAATAAAAGATTACCCAGACTGCATGAACTGTGCATTAGATGCTACCACCTTGAGTCGACCATCTGACTCGAATAGCCACCTGTTTGATTACTTCATTGTACGGAAAGCTGTTCAGCTTTGCAAGCATTCAAACTCACTTTCACTGACTCGTACACCTCTCTGCCTTGATTAATGCCACCATGTACTTACATAAAACTCTAAGAGAATCCATCTTTTTCCGTCCCAGGGCTACAAAAAGAGCAGGGAAACGGGGCAGTATGCTCTTCCAGATCAGCAGTAGCTGCTTCCCGTGGGGGCTGAAGTATCACATCTATTTATATGACCTTTGAGCGCGAGACTAATGCACCCCATTACCAGAGGCCATTTATTATTCAGTAGCGGCTCACCTGCAGCTAAATGGATGATAAAATTAGAAAGGGGAACGAGGAGGAATTTTGTTGAGTCAGTGGAAAGGTGGCCTTTTACCACTCTCGTGGTGCATCGTGTTTATCTCTTTAATTGGCTTGTAAATCATTGCTGGAGCAGTAAATCCTATTAAGAGTGATTTGATTACACTCATTAGTACTTTCTTTACTTACCACTGAGGTCAATGTTGACTTTGGGTATGTGGCTTCTTTTGAAAATGAAAACGATTAAAGACAACAAGAGGAGAAAGAAAAGCAAGCTCGACAAAAATCAGCGAAGCAGAGAGAAACTTCACGATTCAATTTTAATGAGATGGTTTGTTTAAAGTGTAACCCTAAAGGCCATTCCGATAAAGGCCAGAACTATTGAAAACAATTATCGCTCTTTAATAAACAATGTTAATGGTTTTCCTCTCTCATTTAAACAAAAATAAATAATTCGATTACTTTTTTTTCCCTGCCTCGCAGCGGACTATCACAGCAACAACTACACGGTGACGAACGGCTGGAAGATCCACAACACGGCTAAAAACAAGTGGTTTGTCTGCATGGCCAAACACGCAGAGGACAAGCAGAAGTGGCTGGACGCCATCTTGAGGGAACGAGAGCAGAGAGAATGTGAGTAATGCCTTTTTTTAAAGGCAATTTATGGCACTTCTGGTTTATGAGCCCAAGAGTGCAAAACCAGAAATTATCCTTTTTTTTTTTTTTTTTTTAAATACCAGATTCCCCTCTTGGAAAACTCACTTGTTTCTGTAATGTTGTTTCGAAAGACGTGGCACCACCGACCATGGTTTACAAAGGAGCAATTATTAGTTTATTTTATACTGTCTCACATTGTATTACAGGCAACTGTTGGGCCTCCTGCTCCCCCTCCCCCACCCTCTGCTTTTCGAGCCTTCTCTATTTGCCCTCCATGCCGGTGTCACCTTGGATTCCCAAGCAATCATGACCCCCATCAGCTGGCACACAGTAATGCCAGTGGATGTGTTCCTGACCTGGATGCAGTGTTTGTGTCCCTCGGTCGTGTCCCACCTTGAACTAGCTGCCCGCCTTCGTTTTCCGCACGCGAAGGCTCAGGTGACACGACGTCTACGGTCGGCCCGGCCGACCTGTGCACCGAGCAGAGGCTGCCACAGCAATCAGTTCGGCACATTCAGGGAAAACAAATCAATGCGACGGAAGTATTTGACTAATCAAAGCCCTCGGTATGAAGGGACCGATGAGACAACAAAATATGCTAAAAACAGCATCCTGGGCAAACGCTTGAAATAGAAAGGCATTGTCAAAGGAAGCGAAGCTCAGTTACGTCATGCACATGTGCTTTAATTAATCTGGATCTATTTTTACTTTTAATAAAAGTGTTTATGTCTTGCATTGAGTGGAGGAGACAGAGTTGTATCCATTGTTTGTGCAGTCGTAGAATGAGTTGACATGAAGAATTAGTTTTGGATTAGTGTGTGGAAAATCTAATTGTATTCCATCTGGCCCAAAAGAAATAGACTTCATTCACTGGTGGTAAAAAAAGAAATAAGCCCTCCACAGCACCACATCCGCTGATCCGAGATTAGTAATGCGAACTGATATTCTTGTTGCTCCTGCGGACTTCCCTCTTTTGCCCTTTTAAAATGCTCTCCCACCTGTTCAGCTCTGGCCATCTGTCTTCGTTACGTTGTGTGCGTTGGCGAGTGTGAAAGGCTTTAACCAGATTTTGGGGCGGTGCACATCTGGTCACCTGATAGCATTGATGGCTAAAAATCTCGATTGGATCCCGAAAGCAAATTGTTTGGACGAAGATGACAGAAGGTTCAAAAATGTCAGCTGCACACGCGCGTTTGGCTGAGTGCCAACTGTCATCACAAACATTTGCATTCTTGTGAATTACTCATCGTAATCTCACATTAAACAAAAAAGCATCCGCAGCAGAGTTCGCCGGCACTGGCGTCTGACCCTTGTGATGAAAGGATTGCAGAGAATAAGTACGAAGGAGTGTGCTGCAGCTCGTGGTGTTTGGTTTCAACCCCGGCGGAAATCGTCCTGAGGCTAACAGATGCCAGATCAGTCACAGTGCCCAGTTTCCTCTACAATCTGCCTCTCTGTAACCCCCGCCATCTCCACTATACTCTGCTCTCACTGTGTGCTTACCTTTCCCTCAAGCGCTTTTTTTTACTGCGATAAATCCTGGCAACGTTTAGTTTTTTTCCACTTCTCCCCCTTCCCGGCTTGTTCGCGTGACCTTTTTCATCCACCGCTGTGGTCCTGCTCCTGCGTTGGACTGCTAGGTGGAGGTGGTTTCTCTCATCACTGGGGGGAAATGCGCGGGTCGGATAACGCGTCGGGGTACGCGCTCGTGCAAACGAGCGCAGGAAGACGAGGAGCAGCCCAAGACAAACTCTGACAGCTGGAACAGAAGCTGAGGGGCCCTCTGCTGCTAGACAGGCCCCGTCTGTTGTTCAATGACGCTCATTGTTTAAGTCTGCTCCAGCTGCTGTCAAATGTAATATAACCCCACCTCCATCACGGTAGGTGCAGAACCCCCAAAGACTCTCTGGGAAAACAGGATTCAGGAGATGGCCGTTTAGTCTCACCCTTTCAGTTGGCCAGACTTCCACCACAACACTTCTAGCTTCGCTCAATGCAGCACCAAGTGTATCGTTTGGATGTCGTAGAGAGCGGGGGAAAATGTTCAGGTCCATGGCGCTCCAAGCCGACCTTAAAGTGATCAAACGCCTTGCATTGCCACAAATTTGGCATACAGCCAAATGCCAGCTGATCGCCTGCGTGAACAAATGTTCTGCGACTGCAAAGCACGGAAATTTAAAAGAAGAAGAAATCAAAAACGATACGGACTTTGACGCACTTGTAATATATCTCTGTGTGCCAGCTTCTAGGATTTGAGAACCAACTGGAGATGAGAACAAAGGAGGAAAAAAAAGAAGAGCCTTTGGCTTTAATGCGGATTTTTCACGATACTACTTTTTCGGGGACGCATTTACACTACAAAAGACGTGTGGTCAAATGCGTCGCAGACCCCCCTCGGAGAGTGGTTGTAGTGATCACAATGCGCCTTGGTGGTTGTTCACAATGATGCATGTTTACACGAGGTGTAAAACGGGGGTCAGTTTCCTGGTTTCACAAATGTGATCTTTTGTCTGTCAAGCATATTGCGAATTTTTTTTACAATACTTTATAGTCCAGTTTAGCCACTTGAAGTGCCTCTCAGCAGGCGCAGTGCTGCACAGTCGCGTCACCCTAGCCAGAGAGCCTCACGTCGTGGTTCAGAAGTGCATCCAAACCCAAGAAGAGGGGAAGCAGCTAGAACTGTGAACTCACTGGAGTTTTTAAAGGGGGGCAGCAGGCCTCACAATGGGCCCTCACATGTTACAATAGAGGAATAACAGTTAAGACGCTGAACTCTACTTACTCCCAGAACGACTTGTTGAGGGGAGATAAACATCTGGGTTTGTTGCAGAACGTTGCAGCAGACCCGAGCCGCCGTGCCCGGTTCCAGGCTTCATTTCATCTGAGCAACACCAGAACAGTCAAGCTAAAGGCCCGCTTGTCTCTTCTAAACACCGTGACAGCCTTTGCCTTTTGGCTTTCACACACGTAGAAAGTTGACATTCGTGTGCAGTAATGGGTCCGCTGTGTTTTTCTCACAAATGTGATCCAGTGAATGATTTTACTGCAAAGCTTCCTCTCCTGCCACTGATGAGGCGGCGGGGACGAATCCTCTTGGATCTGACGTGTTTTTCTCATTTGTTTGTAGGTCTCAAACTCGGGATGGAGCGGGACGCCTACGTGATGATCGCCGAGAAGGGGGAGAAGCTCTACCACATGATGATGACCAAGAGTCGGCACCTGATCAAGGATCGACGCAGGAAGCTCAGCATTGTGCCCAAGTGCTTCATGGGAAAGTGAGTTTCTTTGCCTCCTCCGTGCCCGGTTTCTTCAGGTTCCCAGAATGCGGCTGCAGTGCGGCGCTGTTCACAAGGGGACCCTTACAAATCGCCGTTACGTAAGATCAGCAGGCTTTCAAAAGAGCTGGTATACAGTCTCCCCCAAGTCCTGGCAAGATGCCTAAACTGTTTTATCCCTACATCCTCTTGTCTGTAATGAGCGCCCCCTCCCCGCGCGCCTCATAGTCTCCTCTCACGGTTCATAGAAAGGCCCCAGTTGCTCCCCACACACTCGTATTGCTCACACACCCAGACTTTCACTAGCAGAGGGCCTTTAACTGAGGCCCTGCAACAAGCCATCCCCCTTTCTGTCCTCTCGATGTTTCAGTACAATGAATAGACAACGAGAGGCTTGCTTAAGTTCCCAAACACGGCAGCGATCGTGAGGTCCCGAGCAGCAATTAAAGATCTCTTTTTTTTTCGAGAGGTAAATGCAGTAAACAATACCACAGTGACTAATATCACATCAGCCAAGAAGCAAATTTAATGGGCCGCTCAAAAAATCCGTCATGGTGTTTCTGGAGGCATGTTCCATCTCGGTGGCCTCGCATGAAGTTTTCCCCGTTAGAGTTGACTGCATTCAGAGCAGTGCTTTATTAGTCTCTATAATAGAAGTCATACGTTTATCTTGCGCTCATCCACTTGTAGGACAGAGCCACCGTTCAGTGGCTGTTCAAAGCGGGTTCAAATTCCAATGTCTGCCAACATGGATTTCTCCTCAGACAATCCTTTGTTTTCAGTCACTCACTGCCTCCTCTGCCTCGTCCATGTGGTGCAAGTATAGTTTGTCTGCCTCCTCCTCTCACACTGTGTTCCCCTTTCCATCATCTCCCACTTTCCTCCCGGCTTTATCTCTCAGACAGTTCCTCCCGATGAGTGCAGCCTGCATTAGCTCTGCATTCGTCTCTCTGATGAAATTATCAACAGGCGTAGTTCGACTGCTCATTGCATTAAACAGAGATGCCGACTGCCGGTTTTGATAACACTGCGTTGTCTTGATGGCGTCATCTGTCTGCCATCTGCATCGGAGGATGGTGTTAACAGGCTTTACTTTGTCTTATTGTTACTATTTGTGGGTCATGGCAGTTGCTCGCCTGACATCGTTTGGAGGGATTTAAAGGGAGGATATAGCACATCCTTATTTTCTTCTGTTTGTTCCTACCTTTTTGTGCGAAGAGAGCTAACGCTGGGAGGAGATGGAATTAGAGCTCCCTGCTCCATTTCTGGGTTAGCTTGTGTTCCACTAGCTTTTGGTTCTCAATGTCTTTTCTCTCCCTCTGAGGGAAAATACATTCACTGTGTCCCAATTCCATAATTCACTTTTTCTTTTTTCTTTTTAAGAAGGTCTTTGAGCATGTAGTGTTTTCACACTTTAAAACGTGAAATAAATTAAGCGCAGTATAAATAGTCGGTATGCATACTTTTACAGCCGTGCACACTTTTGTCCCACCATGCAATGCAAAGGAGGAAGTAGAACTGAAACAAATTAAGATAAAAGGGGCGAATGATGGTGCGATGGCTCTAGAGAGCACAAAATGTTTGGGGAAAAAAAACATACTATCAAGACTAGTGTAGTGTACACCCCGAACACGGTCACAATGTGGTGCGGGATGGGGACACGGCCGTTGTCTTGAAAAGCCCCGCTAATGCTGCTGAACTTCGCACGCAGATGCACAATCATCAGCAGATATTTCCACAAATCCATTATCTTTGTCCTCGACTCCTCCATGTGTGGCTCTCGCTCTCGTGATGGAAGATTTTCTCTGTCAATCGGGAAAGGAGGAATGAAGTGTCTGAATCAAAGTTGTCGCTTGTCCTGTTTATTTCCTGCAAGAAGGAAACTTATGACACAGTCTGTGGGATAAGATTCCACATTTGAAAAGGCCTCATGCTCATTTATACACGGCTGAAAGTTACACCCCTTTTTAAAGAAACACAACACAAACTCATGAGAAGACAGTGTAGGTCTAGACAGTATCTAAACTAGTCTAAACCAGTTTCTGTTTCTGCAAAGTAAGCATATTTCTCACAAACATAATGTATCAATTCTTAACAAAAGGTTAATGTGGCAGAATCATAGAAAACGTCTCTCTCTCTCAAGCACATTGCGATTTGTTCTTATCTGTTAGCTACGCAGGCCGTCTCAAGACAGAGGCCCGTTGTCTCCTCGGCATTTAGACGTCAACCAATTCTATATGCAATTTATGCTCTACCTTTGTAACATAAGCAATGCTATATTTTACCATCACACTCTCTGACACACACACACACATTATCATCATATTAATCTTTGTCCAAAATGAACCTGACTCTTAACGTAAGAGAGACAATAAACACATACAAACACTTATAATGCAGGCATGAAAAACACATTCTTTTGTTGGTAACATATTCCTTTGGTGCGTCAGGCAGGGACAAAGGACCAGTGGCAGGTGGTTCATCATACGCACAGCGATCATATACACCTGTGATTGGGCTTTACATACGCACACCTTGTATGCTTTTCATTAACGCTTTTCAAGCAATCCGACGCACACATCTGTTGCACCACTGCCGAATCCACACATGGGCGCAGATTTCTCACAACACATGCTTTAAAATTGTTCCCATGCTGGAATGTTCCTGAACACACACACACACACACACACACACACACACACGCACACACGCTCTCTCCAATTAGTTTTTCAAGTGATTTCACTCGGCAGCATGAAAGACGAAGACGGGGAGAATGTCATTTTCTCCTTCAAACATTTGTTCAGCACAAACTGGGCGTGAAAAGAAGGGAGCGGAGCTGAAGCGCTTAGATTTGGACAACTATGCATGTGCAGCGTCAAAGCTCGAGGGATATTTTTGTAGCGAAGAAGAGAAAAAGGAGGAACTCATTCTACAGTTTTGTACGAATAGTCACTGCTGTAGATGCGCTGTCTGCGCTTGTTCAGGAAGTAGTTCCGTTTTTTTAAATGTCCTTGCGCAAGGCTCTCAGTAGTCAACATTTTAAAGGCCCGCTCCGCCTCAGGGTGGATATATTTCACCAGTTGTCACGTGGGCATACATTTAGCAATCAGAGCCACAGTCAGTAGTGCATAATGATAACAATAATAATAACTTTATTTATATAGCAACTTTTTAAAAACAGAGTTTACAATGTGCTTTGGCAGACAAAGCAGCAAAAGCAAGGCAATAATAACAGAAAGTGAGGCCCAACTAAGCAAGACAAGGTAAGAGTTACACCCTGATTAATAAAACCAATCATTTACGTGTGACGACATCACATCAAAGCCAGTCTGTACAAATGGGTTTTAAGAAGTCTTATGTCCTCAGGCAGCCAGCGGTTATGACGGTGGTTGTCGTACACAAACAAAGCGTTGGGTTGAAACTCAGTCATCACCTGCAGTCTTATTCTTTAGCGATTACTCACAGTCAGTACTTGAAGGAGCGTGTCGCCTTCTTTTCTGTTGGCGTTTCCGCAGGGAGACCGGAGCACGCTGATTGTTAGCGGTGATGCTGTCTTTCCCAGAAGCAGTAGCCAGAGCTCCACATTTCCCCAGTTGTGGACTCTGGCACACGCATATCAACTTTGGCAGCTTCTCAAAAAAGTGAATCCTCAAAAACATCTGCACAAATACAATCAAGACTTTGGTTGATGAAAAGTATCTGTACACAGTGCACTGTCTGTGTAATGTGACTGGATGCATTAAGATTAGGTGGAGCTAAATGTTTCTCAATGCTTCTTTGCGTTTTGTTTGTCTACATTTTGTGTTCAAGAACTTAACCCTCAGAACAAGGGTGTTATTAAGTGTGGTATTGGTCTTGTTTAGTGTAAGCCACGAGCATGAGAGGCTTTATGAATGAACGCGAAAGAAACACCAACTTATAAATCCAATTCAAAATGCAATGGCACTGTTTTGGCACCCGCACAAATCCCATGCAACACCGGCCAAAGACGGTGCCGTAGATTGAGCGAGTAGATTCCCACTTTGAGAAAGCGTGGCCTCATCGTATATGCTTCTTTGTGTTTGTTTTTCTCAGTGAGTTTGTGTCGTGGCTGATCGATAATGGAGAGATCAGTAAGCCTGACGAAGGGGTCAACCTGGGACAAGCCTTGCTGGAAAATGGCATCATTCACCACGGTGAGACAAACCAAAATCCCTCTCTTTCTTTTTCTGTTAAACCTCATCGGGATTTTTTTTTGGGCTTGTTTTCCTGCGTCTCTTTTGCTCTGATCCACATTCTCCTTCGGCATTGTTTGACTTAGTATTATGAATTTGTTCCCCACTTCCTCTTGGAGCAGAAATGATGGGATAGAAAACCACCGCGATCAGAAGGCATTCTCTGGCAGCATTATCTCCCCATCTCCGGTTGTGTCTTGAGTGTGACAATCGCCAGTTCAACCGGCCTGAATAATACGTTGAGGGAATGAAAGACACAGACGTACACAAACCTATACATAACGTACTCCTGAAGGGGCTCTTGTACACAGTAAAAGCAAGCAGCCCGATTCATACACACCATCCTCTTAAGGGAAATTTGCTGAGACGCAACCTCCACATTCCTTAATACCTGGGGGAAATCCCCTTAAATCCTTCCTCGCAGGAGCCTCCGACCACAGAGAGGTGCAACGATGACTTGCCGGGCTCCGTGTGGGAAGGCAGTGAGGCTTTTGTGGGCAAACCTGTAGAAGGCTCAGGCCCGCCAGGCAAAGTGTCCCTTACATTTGTCATGCCAAGAGACCGCATGCAATTTTATTGTTCCACCTTTGATCCGCCAAATCGCGCCAGTTCAGTTCATACTTGAATGTTTGCAATTTGGACATCTCCCTTGCTCCCCTCTCCCCCCCGAAATTTAAATTCCATGGTTGACACTTTTCAATGACTGATCGTGTGCTGCCTTTGGGTTTTATGAGGATAAGTCTAGACTGAGTAAAAAAACAGCAGCTTGTTTGAGCTCATAAGCCCAACTTATTGTGGTTGAACCCAACAGCCTCTGTTTTGTCCGATTTCACTGTTAGCTTCTCCAAAAGTCATTTTCCATTCTCTGTGTTTGATTTATTACAGATACAAATGTTTTTTTGTCATTGTAGTTTATTAATGCGATTATGGAGATTTTATGGCAATTGGCAGCTGTTGGCTATGTTAAATATTTTAATCTTACGGTTTACCCGACGGGGACAGAAGTCACAACGGCGCTGTTTCCTACAAACTTCTTGCCTCTCATTTGGATTCAATTTGAAACAAAGTTATGAAACGGAATACATTGACGAGCTAATGCTTCGCTGGACTCCCGACCGATGTCACATGATCCCTTTCTGGTGTTATTTCAGTGTCCGACAAGCACCAGTTCAAGAACGAGCAGGTGTTGTACCGGTTCCGCTATGACGATGGCACCTACAAGGCCCGCAGCGAGATGGAGGACATCATGTCTAAGGTAACTATAATTGATATAACGGTGTTTGGCAGAAAATGTAAAAAAACTAAAAAAGATGAGGAAGAAAAGATCAGAGCTGTAAATACGTGCCAGATTTATTTTTTAGTACAGCTAGTCATATAAAAGATTCTACAAATCAGTTAATTAAAATAAATATATAATTTCAAATACCAAGGAAAAAGGAATAAATGCAACATCATCATTGACTGCACCTTTGCTAAAATCATGAACTGCATTTAAGAAGTGGGCGTCGTCACCCATTGGTTTATGGACTGCAGTTTTGAAGCTTTGAGTTTGTCATTCTGCTTTATGGTCTATTTGACTATAACTTACTAAATGAACATTGTGCTGTATTGAAGAATACTTTAAACTAGAGATTGAGACCATAAACTCATGTTTACAATGTTTACTGAGGGAATAAATCAAGAAAGAAGTAGTCATTTATATAGACTTCTATACAATCTGAAAAGTGGCCCCTGATGGCCAGTAGAGAGAATGCAATTCCACTTACAAATTCCACTCAGTGGCTTCACTTTTCAGACCCAGAGGTTGCTGCCCAACTAAAATTGTCCCAATTGTAACTTGTTTTGACATATTTTTTAGTACATTCATACAAGTGTAAACCTTTGTCTGGTTTATGCAAATGTTCCTACTCTGGAGTCACCAATCCCTTCCCATGGAGAAATCAATCCAAATTCAAAGAAAACTCAAAGGACATCATTATAAGGAGACAAAAGACAAAGGTTGGTTATGCTGGCCCACGTCTGCCCTCACTATGGTTCTAAAAGGTCTATCCTGCGGGAACTGTTTTTCACAGTTAACAGTTAACAATCTCTTGTCCCGAGGCCGTGCTTGTACTTGTTTATCCAAGGTGTGTACGTTCTGTGAGTCATCGCCTCCGTTTTTCTTCTCTCTTAGGGCGTCAGGCTGTACTGCCGCCTTCACAGCCTCCACACGCTTGTCATCAAGTAAGCACCTGCCCCTCCCTCTTCCCTCCACCCTCCCCTCCCCCTCGTATATGTTAATGTTCCCACTTTCCAGGTGCAGCGGATGCATATTCATGAAGGGTTCACATTTGGCCCACGCCAACCTCAAACCTCTCCTTTCCTGTGTAACTTGCCCCCCACGCCAGGCTTGAGCTGCTATAGGTTGGTTCATGTGTACCATGATCCAGTTCAGGTGGAGGATGCCAGGCTTTCGTGACTGGAGGTTTATATGAGGTAGCTCTTGAAGGATTAAGGAGAGCCGCATGTTATGAACATTTGTCTCTTAATCCTTGCAGCGTTATGGGTGAGCTGAATTTATCGGTGAATTTTTAAACATGAGTTTAGTGGGAGGCCAAACACTTCTCTCCTTCACACTCTCCCTCTTTCTCCCACACATGCGCACACACACACATACTCACTTTCACATACTCATACATATGAACTCTACAGTATACAATGTATGTAAACGCACATAAATGGGCTCCATCCTCTGAATTTTAAACGCCTCATATCAATATACATTTCTCCATTAGTCCTTTATTGTTCTTTAAACCAATACATCTCATTTGTTATCTTATTAACATTCTGTAACTTGACACGTTTCCCATCTGAATGTCAGAGAGTCGGAAAACAGAAGTGCCCATTTCTATAAAAAGCAAAGAAAATGCACGTTGTCCCCCTGTGTCATCCCCCTTAAACACACACACACA
The DNA here is from genome assembly GCF_009769545.1 of Cyclopterus lumpus. Taxonomy (NCBI): domain Eukaryota; kingdom Metazoa; phylum Chordata; class Actinopteri; order Perciformes; family Cyclopteridae; genus Cyclopterus; species Cyclopterus lumpus. Next base: position 4,804,938 of record NC_046972.1, read on the forward strand.
CACACACACACACACACACACACACACACACACACACACACACACAGTGCCTGGGGTTGCCATTGCCGCAAACAAAGCGCTTTCGGGCGGGGGGGACGAATCTTATTAACATACAAAGGCAATCCCTCTGCCTTGCCAGCCAGATTATTATATACAACGGCCCTGCTTTAAAAAGAAAAAAGAAGACATTTAATTGACCATTATTGATCACTGGCATTGTAAGTAGCACCCATTCATTATAATATTGTAGTGATGGATGTATGGCCTTTAATGCGACATACATGATCACAAACCGGGCCTCTGTCTTATTCAACTTCGTGGAGAGACAACGCCAGCGCCGGCGATTGCGTAATGCAGTGAACAACAATAACGATGATGAAATGGATGTAAATCATCTGAAATCAATCTTGGGAATGTCACCGCCGTCAGATGTTGTGGACGGCGACGCCCTCCCTGAGGCAGAAAATCATAGATCAGCAAACGGAGTCTGGAAGCAGCTCCCTTTTGACTTTGTGGGTGTTCCTCTCCGGACACGCTCCATGTCTTACTCACAACAGATGATGAAGACGTGGGGTTATCAAATAGGCCCTTCATTTGACGGGCCCACGATACACCCGTCGAGTCACGCTGCCAACCACACGTCCTCCGCGGCGTTTCCTGTTTTGCGTGTGTTTGCACGCCGAGCGGGTTGGTCCACAGCGGTTGCTTGTGCAATCTCACAGAGAGAACACTGTTGAGCGTTGATACCGTTGACCACAAAGAGGGCACAGGCTGTTTTCACCTTCTTTTATTTCTTTGTTTTGTGCTCCTTTAGGGACAGAGACCATCATCTTAAAACCTTCAAATCTGTGGTGCCTGCAGGCAAACTGGTCGACTGGCTCCTCTTGCAGGTGAAATCAATGTCTATTGTACTTATTTACTCTGAACCATAATATTGCATATTTCACTATTTCCCTGTCCTTCCATTGAAAATTAAAGATGCCACCCAAAAAAACGTGTTTTAAATGCAATGTATTTGCAAAGAAAGGCTCTTTGGACATTTGCCACCACTCACTGACCTGTAAGAGCACAATGAAGGATGCGCCAATCTCTCATTGTCTTTATCACACACGCATTCATTAATCACCATCCTCAATCCAGCAAATGCACAGAGAAGCCTCGGCCTCCAGCGCTGCAGCCCGCCGCGTATGAGCAGTCGAAGTGGGCGTTGTAACTGACCGACTGTGCGTGCGTCACTGATTTTGGTTTCCCAGGGAGACTGCTCGACCCGGGAGGACGCAGTGACGCTGGGCGTGGGGCTCTGCAACAATGGCTTCATGCACCACGGTCAGTTCAATTCTCTTTCCTCACACACATGCACTAAGACAAACTGACCTTTTCTTTTTTTTAAAGCTTTATTTCAGTCTAAGTACTCAGCATGAGATAAAAGGAATGCAACTCTGATATGACACGTGCATGGTGTGGCAGTGTCTTTTGTCTGTCTCTTATTATAGCCGCCGCTATTGCAACATCCCAGTGCCCTCACTGTCCCCACCCCCTGCTCCCTCTTTCCCTGCTTCCCTCTCTTTAACCACAAAATATATGTAATATCAGCCTCTCCTCGGTCAGGCCGCCATGGCTTGAAAAAAAACAAAAAGTGCACACCTGGTCCTGCCAAGTCTCGGTAACCTCGCTGACCACATTGTAGCGGAGCGGCTTTGGCTTTGTCCCAGCGTGTTGAACGTAAACAGCATTAGCAGCGCCAGAGCTGTTTGGTTTAGCGACATGGCCGTCTGGGTCAGTCCACTGAACCATGACCGGTTGGAGCCTTAAATTGAATCAGCCCGCTTCATTGGCACACCAGTTCATTATGTGCAAAGCGAAACCCACTTAACAGAAGCAGTTAATGGTGGAACGCCAAGGAAGTAACCCACGCGAAGCACGCGAGACTGAAATCTAATACAAAGGTGAATTATATCTGTCTTGTTGATTCCAATTGGAGTGGTTTGAATTCTCCCGAAAGATCCTGGAGATCCTTAAACTAAAATAATGCACAGTCGTCCCAGTGGTGAATTACATTATTACAGGTTACACTAGCACGCAGGTTCACGGGCTGCTTTTTGGCATCGTCCTGCGGGTTATAGATCAGATCCGAATGTGAACAACTTAAATGTACACACGGTGTACAAATCTCTTCTGAGGCTCCCGGGAAGTTATACAGGGACTTTGTCCTTGGATTGCCTGATTGGCACTCGCAAATATGAGTGCCTCCCTCTACCATCTGTTTGAAGGTATCCCCTGTTCCTTCCTCCTCTCTGTCCTTCTGCGGGGTCGCAACCTTTCTCCTCTCAGCCCGTCTGCACTCCTCACCTCTCCTCCGGTCACTCTCTGTCGTCCTCAGTCAGCACATCTGCTCTCTCGTCACCTGGTCCCTCGCGACCTCCTCTTCTTTTTCTTTTCTTTTTTAGTCTGCCCTTGTCTTCCTGGAGTCTGTCCTTTTATGTCTGTCTGGATGTGTTTGTTATGAGGTTACTGGGGGGAGGATCACTGACGATGGATAACACGGTTAATGTGCCTTTCAGCCGTCCTTACCTGCTTACATCATTCATCTACCCGTGAACGCCGTGAACACATGTTGCGTTTCACCCTTCAGGCAACGTAGCATACAGGGGACAGTTTCCATGCATCCTCCATTCGATATACGGCAGCCAAAATGACGTTTACAAGTAGTTATCCATTTGACAGTTTTACTGAATGAAAGTAGGAGTGAGTAATAACAAGTTGTTTTTTTTAAACCGCAGATTTCTCTTTCACCACAATGTTCTTATCTGCAGCATTCACATGAAATCGAAACTAAACTTAATTATATCATGTTTTAGTCTTTACTCATTAATACTCCTTTTAATAAAGTCATATGTGACTAAATATCCAACAGAATGAGCCGTAACATTGGATTTCTTGACCCTCGAACATTGTCAGCTGTTCTCAGCACGTGAATGATATTTTAGCATGTGTGTGCGTAATCGAATGTGTGTGCGTGTGTGTGTGTTGTTAAGGTATGCCAGCTTCCGGAGTAGCACTCCCTCCAGTTGAATAGGTAGTGTTCAGGTATTATGTGACCACAGCCTCTGTGACTCAGAGGAAATAACTTTGTCTGAGTTGCATAAGGCCAGCGAGAGTGCTCGTGTGTAATCAGTTTTCTTTTGTTCACCTGAGGGTGCCAGATGCTCACCCAATCTCTGAACAGCTGGGTACCGCCGGCTCTCTGTGTTGCCTGTGCACGCCCCATTTTGCAGATTCATAGACCTATGGTTAGGAGATTTGGGGAAGATAAATATTTTTCTCAATTCTGTCCAATAAAACCTTCCTCCCACGTCATGGCTTTAGTCCAAATGTGACCATCACGTGTCACTGTCATTATGAGGCACGCTTGCACCTGTTGCAGGAGTGGCAGTGTCCAGCAAATGAAAACTGGCAGGGGAGAATTATTTGGACACTGTTCTAAAGAAAGCAACATGGTTACAATTATAAAAACAAATAAAGAAATAAGCCATCTCACAGTAAATTCTCTCATAGTAATAATAACGCATTTTATTTGTAACACACTTTTCATTCAAAAGAATCTCAGAGTGACACAAAGCCAGTACATAGTTAAAAACAAACCATAATAAAAAAGAAAATAGCTGACTGATTTAACACAAAGTCAAACACAATTGTGTAACTGAGGGCCCCCTTTCAGCTTCTTATCAGAGACACAAAAACAAGACAAAATGGACAGCAGGTTTAATGCAGTGCGTTTTGGTTCAAGCTCAAACTGCCGTGACTGGAGAAGTGCCCACGTCAGAAGAGCCCCATGTGTTGGAGCGAGGCTTGGCCCAACACTGGGATTTCTAAACGCACTCCGGCACACGGTTCCTTGTGTCCTCTGGAGGGATCCTTCCTGGGCCTGGCCTGAGCTGCCTGCGACCCAGATGTGGTTTGGCTCCAGATGTTCCCGCTAGCATCATTGGCTAATGAGCTAATTAACCGTGTTGCTTGTCTTGTGTGAAGATGTCCGCACACTGACGTGGCCGTCATGTAACGCACTTTACACGTTTACGAGTACATTTTTGCAACAAGACCATCAATTTAGTCAGTTTGAGCATAAACACACTTGCATAAATGCTATTTGTTGGCCCTTCATTAGTACCACTTACTACTTTTTCCCCCAAGCAACTCTTGACTGAGCTGTAACTTATTGCTATTTAAGAATTTCAGTCAGCTGCTCTCTGATCACAGCTGTGTGTGTTTTTCCCTCCTCAGTCTTGGAGAAGAGCGAGTTCAAAGACGAGTCCCAGTTCTTCCGTTTCTATGCGGACGAGGAGATGGAGGGAACTAGCACCAAGAGCAAGCAGCTCCAGCGCAATGACTTCAAACTCATCGAAAACATCTTGGCCAAGTCCTTGGTGGTAAGCTGGAACATGGGCTCACACACACAAACACACACACACACACTCACGCACTCAATCACACACATGGACACGCACGCAGTCACACACATGCACACACACACACACATCTGCGCTATTGTTTCCTTCTGGAGGAAAAAAAAGAAAAATCACTGTTCAAAAAGAGAAACAATCGATCCATGGCGATGGATTCAAAAACTAAAGATTCTATCCACATTTATCTGGATTTGCTTCACTTTTTAATGCTCACACACACACACACAGGATGCTGAATGTGTGTTTACACAGGGATGATATAACAGGACCACATTGTACTGTATAGCTAATTGAACTGACATACAAGCATCTAGTCTATGCTTCACTCACAGCTTGATGCCCCCCCCCCCTCTCCTCCGCCTCCTCCTCCCTTGTCTCCATGGGAGTGGGACTGCTTTGATGACAATAAACACTTTTTGAATTTGCTCTGATCCGCATGCAACTGTGCTGCCTGGGACGAGGTCCCTTTTGTGGGTTGCTGTGGAGGCAAGAGATTAAACTAGCGACTACTAACGAGACGGGACAGCAGTTGATTCCTGCAGTCAGAATTGCAGCGCACTCGTCATCTTTTGAATATTTAATTTTAGTGCACGGACGTGAAACAGGTCGAGGAAGTGCTTGTGAGCCCAGTTTGGATTTTGACCCCTCTGTATTTTACTAACATGCTGCTCAATTCCTTTTTCTAAGAAAGCCTAATTCTAATTTAAATACAACAGTTTCTCCGTTTTACCTCCTCACACGTCCTCTTTTTTTTTTGTGCATGCATGTTTAGGTTCATTCTTATTTTGTGTGCTCGGTGATACAAACACATTTAACAGCTCTCACTCATGACACGACACAATAGGTGCTGGAAGAAGAGAGTGAAGAGGTGAGATGTTTAAGCACTGTTTTCTTTGTCATGACAAAGACAACTCAAATTAGTAGAGTGGATGAAATCTGAGAAATTTGTTGGAATATCTAGATCTGGTTTAAAGCCTCTACTATAATATACCCTGTTTTGGGTCTAGCTGTTTCCAAGAGGCTGAAACAGAAAGTGAAGTGTTTAGTTGAGCCCATTATCACTGGGGAAACCTAAAAGCCTCACTAGCATCCCTTTTCACATCACAGTGGGAAGTAGGCTCGCTATCCTCCTCCCCCCCTGATTAGCAGAGCTAATCCTCCCCTCCCGGCTATTATTGAAGTGAAGTGCAGGAACTCTTTATTTACCGCAGCCAACTCCTCTGATGTAACCGCAGAGATCCCCATCTTATCAGGGCCGTGCAGCAGGAAGATGGCCCCGGCAGCTTACCTAATGGAAGCGGGCTAATGTGTTCGGTGATGACAGCGTACAACTAAGCCTCGCCCCCACTGGGGAATAGAATACGAGTGGCCGACCGAGAACATCACCAGGAGCAAGACACCTGACACGCAACGCAAATCACAGATTGGAAATCAGCAAGATTCACAAACTAATGTCCGTTTGTGTATAGAACCAACCGGAAAGAGTCGCATGTAAACACCTTTCTTTGAACACGAAGCGTCAGTGATTCCTCAGAAGAAAGGGGGTCATTTTGGCAACAGCATGCTGTTGACTTCTGATTCAGAGTCAGATGTACGAGATGTACAAACGACAAGACAGGATGTGAAAAATAGCTGCAAATCGCAATGAATATGAAAGTATACCGTATGTCGTGCCAATTATTTTTGCCACTTGCTCAGTCGTGTTGCTAAACCAGTGAAAGGCATTTTAGGCCAAACAGACAGTCGGCTGTGTAAATGTGACAATAATTAGGTGATTTTCTCTGCGCTAGATTCACCCCGAGGAAGAAGACTACGGCTTTGAGATCGAGGAGAAAAACAAGGCCATTGTGGTGAAATCTGTCACCGGGGGGCTCACATGCTGAGGTAACAGCAACACACACACGCCACACACACAAACACGCACACACGCTGCATCTCCTTCCTGCCCCGGGGCATTAGTTCCAGTAGGTAATGGCTGTCTACTGTTTTGACGGCTGCTGTCAGTCTTCATATGTTTCGCTTCGGAAGGACTTCTTTCTGATTGGCCGTAAAACGATTAGACATCCTTCACAAAAAGAACACACACACACACACACCACTTTATTCATCCGTAGCAATTTGAAAATGCAGATGACGCATCTACGACCAGCATGATCATCAAGTTTCTTTTTAACAAGGCCTGTTTTAGTATTCTTGGTATGTTCAGGGGCAGCCTGTAAAAATGGGATTTGTCAAATCTGTAGCAGCAAACAGACTTGAATTTTTTTCCCTGTGATTTCATATTTGCTGCATGACAGACGACTTTTTCTTTTTAGGGACGTGAGCAAATCCAAATCTCTGTACCGTTGACACAATATTTTCCGGCATTTTCCAACTTGAAAAACGTGGGACGATGCCCTGACTGTTTTGTGGAATCTTCTTTTCCCTACAGGTCCGAAGATGGGGAAAGCCTTTACTTCGCTGCACTATTTTAATTTACCATAATTCCTCTTGTGCCGCTGGTCTTACGGTTCAAGTTCCCTCATCCCTTTCTGTTATTTTACTCATTGCAGCTCTTTCCCACATTGCTCCTCTGCACAATCGTTCTCCTCTGCCTCTTCCACCATCCTCTCCTCTCCTCTCCTCTCCTCCTCTCCTCTCTCTCTCCCTCCCCTCATACTCTGTTATTCATCTCCCGTCTCCCTCGTTCCCCCACAATAACAGGATTGCTGGTCGTGACACAGCCTTGTGTGCCAGCACCGTGAATGGAGCTCAGCTGATTCCCATGGGGGCTCTGAAAAGGGGCTGACGGACACATACAGAGCTCTTTCACTATATGATGCTGTTATAGCAAATCGTGTGCAGACAGGCACCCATGCTGTATACTCAAATACACACACACACACACACACATCCTTCCACATTCTGTGGCTCCTCCCAGTCGTTCCTACAGCCATCCCGGGCCGTTACCCAGAGCCAGTAGGGGTTGGGTGGCCCCTGGCTCAGCCGAGGCCACCCCACCGGATCTGTGCCCGGGACACCAGACTCACAGCACGAACACACAGAGGCAGCTTTATTCTCACAACGTGACTAAAGATGTGCAAGATGACTGCATGTGATGACGTGCAGCAGTGTGTCGCTGCTCATTTGGAAAGAGGGGGATGCTTGATACTTGTGAGCATGTACATTTATGTGTGCAGCTGTTGCCCACGTGCACTGCGACTGATCGGACTGTGTTTAGTTCAAGGCAAGCGCTGGTTGTGGGCAGCGTCTCTGCATTTATGTGTATACAACTTGTAGGAAATTGAAAAAGAGACTTGGTGTAAATATCATGCTCCTTAATCATATCTCATAGCCAATCTCTATATGCACTCCCTCAATATAAAAAAAGCCTGTCCATATGCTGGAAAATGCACAACAAGACCGAACAGGCTGTGGAAATATTGAGCGGTGCACACAGATTTTTCTCTTGCCGTGCTCCTTGGAGGCACATATACCAAACTTGGACTTGTTTCTGGGTTCAGTGAGGTAAAAACTTGGATACTATTCTATCTGAGATAAATGCTGCACACGGTTTTGGTGTCACACTGACACTGGAGGGAATGGTGCCCACCGGAAGCTCTTGCTTTGGGGGGGACGTGGCTGCTTTTAGAGGGAGCTGAAAACTAGCCGCAGTCTAAAAATAACCACCATTGTGTGTGTGCCCTGTCTGTGCGTCTGTCCATCCAGATGGCTGGCCTGCAGGTGGGCAGGAAGATCTACACCATCAACGAGGACCTGCTGTTCCTCAGGCCCTTCTCCGAGGTGGAGACCATGATCAGCCAGGCCTTCTGCATACGACGCTCCCTGCGGCTGCTGGTCGCCACCAAAGCAAAGGAGTGAGGGCGCGCACACTCGCTCAAAAGACACACACACACACACACGGCTTACTGGTCTGACTGGTCTTTTCTCACCCAGGATTGTGAAGATCCCGGACAACCCAGACAGCCTGTCCTTCAGACTCTGTGGCTCTGCCCCTCCTCATGTCCACGCTGTCAGGAAAGGTGAGTGACTTCATTTGACAAATGACAAGCAGGATAAGGACAGACTACTTAACATTTAATAATCAAAATAATAAAGTTTCCAATAAAGAAGATGTTTCTTTCTTATCTCCCAAACTAAATGTCCTCATTATTAGTTATGGTCCTCGTTTACTTGGCTCACAAGAAAGGACATGATAGACATTAAACTGTGAACAGATTAATAGGAGTTTGACCTTGTTATTGAAGACTTTTGGTGTCAGAAAGACAAATAATTCTGGGTGAAATCGAGGGGAAATATGAGGTAGCTCTAGCCTCCAACCACCTGTTACTTTCTGCTTTCAGTGAGCCTCCATTAGGGTTGTATGGCCACCTGTCAGCCAGACGGGCTGCTGACAGGATTCAAACCCTTACTATACTCCACACACACACACATTGCTTTATGATCAGAGCTAATAGAGTAATAGGTAACTAAATGAGCTACCCCACACGTTTGTTCTCCCACTCTGTCCTCGCAACCAGATGTTTTCACCGCCTACTCGTAATAGAAACACGAGTGATTCGTGACAAGTTAAATGAGGGATTAATCCAGATTTGTAAACCAGACGGGAGCAAGAGAGAACACACACACATAAACAGTGTTTTATTTTGCTTTATTATGACTGGGGGACTTCCTCCCCCGTCTCTCCCCTCTCTCTCTACACGGTTTCTCCTCTCTTTCCCAGTGTTTTGTATCACATGTGGCCTTTCTGCTAAATCAGTTCCGAAAGCAGTCCCTCTGTGTGACACCCATGCAGGGGGTCAAGTAGCCCCAGAGTTAGGTAATTGTTGGCGGCGCTTGGGTGGGGCGATGCCAGGGCTGGTATTTTTAGGTCGGAGAGGAAGACGATGGGGGTGTTGATTGGACTTCCAGGGCGTGGAGTCATTACTAGCTTGGGACAGCGTGTTACGACATTGAGCTTAGTAATTTTCTATTCTAACAAAACGTGCAAGGTTATGTGCTCATGCAGGAATTAAGGCTAAAACCAGAGTCCATATAAAGTGAACTAGGTTTAATATTTTAGAGAAGATTTATTTTCTTTCCTAGATCTGGGAAACATGTGGACAAACACTTTGGACTCCTCCTTTCACCTGAGTTACGTGACATGTTTTCACAATAGCCCGATGTGTTGTGTACAGTTCCACTGTGTTTGCACCACCGTGTGACCTCTGATCCTGTTTTGACACTGCAGGCTGGGAGGCAGCGGGGTCGGGTCTTCAGCCTGGCCAGGTCGTCCTGAAGGTCAACGGCAACAACGTCAACCGCAGTGACTACCAAGAGGCCCTGGAGTACTTCGCCGCCCAGCACACGCACCAGGAGCCTCCCCAAGCGGTGAGGAGACACGTGAAAACAAACGGGGACCTTTTTTCATCGGAGCAGGTTTTGTAGTTTCGTAGCTGGCCATTTTTTGAGTGTTTGAAAAGAAACACAATCTTGTCAATTGTAGGTTTAATTAATCCGGTCATTCAACAGCGCGGGACAGGCTCACTACAGGGACAGCGGAGCACGTTCTCCAACAGACTGCATCAGCTCCGCTGTCACAAGGACAGATACAGGAGAACATTCCAGATACAGGAGAACATTCCTGCCAAATGCTATTAGGCTTTATAATAAATCACCTCTGGCCACATCCTCCTCAAATTGAATTAACATCAATAACGCTAGCACTGCTTCACTTTATAAACTTTATACACAATTATATACACTGTATATACTGCATTTTTTTTTCTTCATTTTCTTTATTATTTAATTTTCTTAAATTGAATATGTCCTGCTCTGCTATTTTATTATCTATCTATCTATCTATCTATCTATCTATCTATCTATCTATCTATCTATCTATCTATCTATCTATCTATCTATCTATCTATCTATCTATCTATCTATCTATCTATCTATCTATCTATCTATCTATCTATCTATCTATCTATCTATCTATCTATCTATCTAAAGTCACATTTGATGAGCTAACAGACTGGAAGGCCCCAGTGACCCATACATTCCTGCTCTGAGACGGTACATAAAACAGCATTAGCTTTAGTTAGAGCTACAATGTGTGCTCGTAAAGAAGGATTCATTTCAAATCTTCCTCTCTGTGGGTTTCTTCATTTCATTAGCGTTCCAACAGTGGGTGTCCTAGTGATCTCGAACATACAGTAAATCACTGACTGACACGTTGTCACTGCAGGCCACTTGCAGTCAGGGTTGAACATTTTCAGCTCGAGATGCAACACCCGGAGAGAAAAAAGGTAGCCCGAGCAACAAATAACAACCTATTTCCACTGAACTTTCATCCACTCATTTGGCCATAAGTAGTTACACACCATATATCTAACTTTCTAACTGCAAACCCTCTGTCTGGTTGTTTGGACATTCCTACAGCAGCGGTCTGGTGGCTCCAGGCGGGTATTTCACAGGTCTGCCGTCAGTGTAGGATTTCCTGCTCTCCGTTTAAAAGCACATTGTTTTGTTTAATTTTGCCTGCTCTACTGGCTCAGCTGAGCAGCCTTGTGTGGGACTTGTTCCAGTAACTGTTTGCCGGTTCATTTAACAGCAGAATGCATTAGATGTAGATGTGGCTGACTGCACTGCCGGTTTTTGGGCGATGCAATCAACCCTGATTACCTTGTCAGGGGAAAAGTGTCCATGTCCACCGGCCATGTAAAAATACTTGCATTTAAACACAAAAACACTAAAAAAACTAATTATTTTTCTTTTCATGCTCTCTCCTTCGATCTCACCTGTACTTTAACTTTTCTTTTTGCACAGTCAAGTAATGCCATGTAATATAATCCCCCCCAGTGTCAGTGGGTGTATCGTACATTCGAGGATGTGGAGGAGCTCCAAAGAGAAAGGGGTGCAGGCGAGAAGGAGGAGAGTCCTTTCAGTCCTTTTCCAGCGGAGAACGGCTCGGACCACGAGGAGGAGAACGGCACCAATGGAACAGGTGAAACACAATTTTCCGTTTTTTAAATTGTTATATCCGATTAAGGAGTCAATGCGGAATCATTCAAGTGTCACATTCCTGGTAATTGTGTTTTTATTTTCTACCCATAGCAGATGTGATGCAAACAATTATGAGCAGCGAGTTTTATTTCCGGCTGCAAAAGGCATTGGAACAGCATTACTTTATTACAGTGCTTTATTTTAAACTGGCTGCTCTGTGCGTCCGTTGCAGACTTGATATATTGCCGTCAAAAACATTGCATCAGAACATTATGTTCCACCTAAAATGCTATTTTCAGATGACTGAATTCGGTCACTGTCAGTAAAAAAGTTGCTCCAGCGGTAATTTTTTCCCTGGATGTAGAAAATTCTTTGTTTGAAGATTACATACAGGCTGTAATCACAGTTGTAGAACATCATCGAGTCACACTGTGTATATCAGTGTATATACAATAAGGGACCAATTTGTCTTAGTGCTGGCAGGGTCAGTGTACCTTTTTTAAATGTGTCGTATAACTCTACATCTTTTTCTTCTAAATTCACAATGCTGGTCTTTTTTTTCTGCAAATGCATTTTGGATTTTGTATATAAATGGTAAATGGACTACTTTTATAGCGCTTTTCTAGTCTTCCGACCACTCGAAGCGCTTTCACTCTACTTGTCGTCATTCACCCGTTCACCTTCATTCATTCAAAGGAACAGCCTGCGTGGGCAAATTGAGGTTAAGTGTCAGCCCAAGGATACATCAACATGAACTAGTGGAGCCGGGGATCGAACCACCGATCCTTTGATCGAATGACGACCCTGCTCCACCACTGATCCACAGTGTTCGACTTAAATAACTTGAATCCCTTCTGAGTGCATGCAGAGTTTACACACTGACAACAAGTGAAAATCGTGCTCCACAGACCACCGGCTGGGCAGACTCTCCCTCTCCGATGAGCTGCCGCTGGTCAGCATGACGGTCGATAACGTCCACCTGGAGCACGGCGTCGTCTATGAGTACGTCAGCACGGCCGGCATCAAGAGCCATGTCCTGGAGAAGATGGTGGAGCCCAAGGGCTGCTTCAGCCTCACTGCCAAGGTAGATAATGGGAGAATGTGGAGAAAGTTTGATTATCTGAAGCTAGTGAGTGAGTTGTAAATCTGATACCGAGGTGAGAACGTCGCCATTTATTCGTAGCTAAATGTTGAATAATGTCACTTTCCACTATTTGGAACTAGTTGTTAAACCGGCTTACAAAGTGTTCTCAGCTACGTAAATATCCAATCCCATGTATCAACGAAGATCCCAACTTGGCCGTTCATCAGGCCACTGATATTTGTTCAACTTTCAAGGCTATGAGCAACGAGAGTGCCCTTTTGGCCTGGTGGTTTTTAGTTGTTAGTAATGGAAAGCTGAATGTTTAGTTGGATGAAAAACACACTTGTTGCTGCCAGGAATGTTATTTTGGACTCCGGATTGTAATGGAGTAAATCACGTTTATCACCAATGTCTCTTGTCTCCTCAGATCCTCGAGGCATTCTCTGCCGATGACAGCCTCTTTGTTCGTAACTGCAGCCAACTCATCTCCCAGAGTGACCGAGTCGTTACCATGTCTCAGTACGAGTTCAGGCAAATCTGCGATACCAAGCTGGAGAGTATCCGACGTCGGATCAGCAGCTATCAGCAGGTACGAACACATAGACATCAGACATCCAACTTCTACACATAGAAACATCCCCAACTCGTTGACTTACAACTCAAAGTCATCACTCAGTATCCTAACATTTAGACCAGAAACGATGTATCATCTCTCTTCTTGTAAAAACATTTCTTACTAGTTTCTTCTTCTTATTCTTCTTCTTCTTCTTCTTCTTCTATTATTATTATTTCTTATTACAGCCATGCTGTTTAATGCTTTGAGGCGCTTGAGAGAGGCTTTTAGGTGCGATGTGACTGTGTTTAACGCTGTTCTTCTGTGTGTGTGTCTGTTAACCGCACCACATATAATCAAATATGCCTCATGGCACAAAACAGCTCCTCTATATACACTCGTAAAACATGACAAAAATCATTACAGTTACACACAAGATGTTTTCTTTATAACTGAAGACACCAAAAATGATTAATTTGAAGATTATTACATCAATGTCATGTCATATTTTCTGCTGCAGTGGCCACGTTTTATCTCGAGATGAAAATAATTTCATCGTGAACACAAATATTAGAGCTGCCAGTCATGCGCATTGTGCTTTTACTGATCTAAGCTTGTGTCCCCCGTTTTTCACCAAGTTCGCCCTGGAGCTGAGGAACAAGGCGTGGCCCTCCTTCAAGCAGGCCGGCGGGCGCCCTCACCCGCTGGGCTGCATGGACTTTGTTCCCACCAACTGCCACGTCAACTTCATGCAGGTCTCCTACCCCAAGAGCACTACCTCGGCTGGCAGGACTTTCAGCATCCGCTTTGGGCGCAAGAACTCCCTGTATGGCCTGGATCCTGACCAAGGTAGAGGAGGCACCCACATCTCCATCAGATACGTTTTGACACTTGCTTGCTGCCTAAACCAAGCTTCACTGGTGTTTTCGTTTTGACTAATTACCTTCCACGACCATTTAAAGGTAAGGTAATGTCGACCCCGGCCTCTTACAGTAGCCAATACGGTCTCAGCAAGGATTCCCATAGTAAATTAGATGAGTGGTTGGCCATTAAGACTCCATCAGCCCCAGGCCGTACCCACATTATTGACATGACAAGTGAATGAATGATGTCAGAAACAATGTTGCCTCCAGCAACATTGGAATTTGTTACATTCACTCAACGCTGCTGCTGTAGAGGTCAAAGGGGGAGAGAGTGAGGGATTTGAGTGAGAATGGAATGGAATTTCAGCGAAGAATAATTTCAAGAAGAGGGCAAAACATTAAGAAATCCTCCAACCGTAGATAAAGATGGTGTCTGTATTGCCTGACTTTACGATAGTTATTAAGGGTCTTTAGCTTCTGAGCTCAACTCTCTCTGCATAGATGAAAATGTAGTAGCTTTCCAGGAATGCCTCGTCGCCCTCTTTCCTCGAGGTGTCCCTTTCTGGTGCTTTTCAGTGTGCAGACATGCCGGCTCACCCAGCCAAAAGTAGACAAATCTTTCTCTCGTGACAGGCAGGAGCTAGTTGCAATCACAAATGGGATGAATTTCCGAGGCTTATTATCTGAGGCGGTACAATGATTTTTCCTTTCTTCTAGCTCATTATTCTGGATTTTAAATGAATGTGTGGAATGTACATAAAATGTATAAGAGCTTTTGTATTTATTTTGTAATGTTCATTGTGTGTATTAATAGCACACATGCTGTTCACTGCAAGAACTTGATCTGTCTCAAGTTATTGCAGCTTAGTCTGGCACTGAGCCCAAGTAAACCAGTTTACGTCCCGTGCTTTAAGAAGTTGTTTTTCCTCCAAGACCGGAGGAGTTTTCCCTCATGTTGGTTTTTGAACATCTGGGGTGATGTAATTGTCAAAGAGTGAAGTCTGTTTCTTTCACCCACTCTGCAAACATGCTCTTTACTCTCCCCCCTTCTGTCCTTGTCCTGCAGCACAACTAAACCCCATGTCCCACACCCAGCACTGTGTGACCAGCATGGGTGCTCCCTCCTGGAGCTGCTCCGGCCTGGACGGGGACGAGGAGGACGGCGGGGAGGTGAGCGTGGATGGCAGCGATGGGTCGGTGGACAGCCGGCGTGGCGGCCACGGGGAAGGCGGCTTGAGCTTCCTGCTCAAACAGGAAGACACGGAGACCCAGGACGCCTACATTCACTTGTACAGCCGCCTGGACGTCGCTGTAAGGGAGATGAGGCAGTATGTCGCGCAGATAGATGTGTAAGTGTTCCAGTTTCTTGTGAATGCTGCGCAACTGTATGATTTGGTCTTCACTTTAATATTGTCAAAACAATGTTTTCAGCTCTGCTTGTGTCATTATCAAATATTGGCATTTCACCGGTGTTTAGATGTGAGTGGACTATTTTCGTAGCCTTCACTGTGACATTTAGAGATCTCTGCATAAAAAGCAAGGAGCTGTTCGTCAGCCTCTGTTTGTATGCCTGCCCTTTTGCCTTGTATTGCCCAAAATATGTATGGGCCCGGGCTCAGTACAGGAACAGGGAGTGAGGCCAGGATAACAGAAAGAGACACTGTATGTATAGGGGTGTGACGATGTGGCTGAATACTGTTGGGTTGAGAAGGCGTCTGTGCACAGTGTATGATAATGTACAGAAAGACATAATAGTGTCTGGATATTGTTTTAATGATTTCTTTTCAATATACTTTGTATTTCTATCTTTCCAGAGCTATCAATGCATTTTAAACTATTTAAAAATGCAAACAAATATACAACAAATGTATATTGTATATGTGCTAAATGTGTTGTGAGAAACACGTAATTAGCCCTATTTTATTGAAAGTGTTTTCAAATGAAATGTTGTGAATAAAGCCTGCCCCCGCCCCCTTTAGCCTCTTGTCGTCCATCACCGAGCCCACGCAACTCCAGAGGGAGGGTGGGGAGCCTCCGGCCTACGAGCCCAGCCAGCCACCCTCTCTGGCCCCCTGCGAGGACGGCTGCGACCAGGACAAAGTGGAGCAAGGCGGCATTAAAAGGGTCTGCTTCAAGGTGAACGAGGAGGACCAGGAGGACTCGGGCCACGACACGATGAGCTACAGGGACTCCTATAGGTAACGGTTAAAGGCCGCCTCGCAAAAGAAATCAAACATTTCTTTCAAAAATGTTGGAATGTAACCTGTTTATGAGCTCTCGGGCTTAGAAAGTACATTTGGTTATCCTTGAAAATGTCTTCCCTCAATACGCTGCCCGGTATGAAGCACAAAATCTATATTTATAAAACACAAGAAAGGAAACATCGGACCCCCTCTTGTCCCACCTGGATTGCACTCCCTCTTTGCTCTACAAACCCATAATGCTCATTATTCCCCCCCTCCCCCCCCCCCCCCCCCCCCCCCCCCCCCCCCCCCCCCCCCCCCCCCCCCCCCCCCCCCCCCCCCCCCCCCCCCCCCCCCCCCCCCCCCCCCCCCCCCCCCCCCCCCCCCCCCCCCCCCCCCCCCCCCCCCCCTCCCATTCAGAGACTGAAAGTCATTCCAGATGTTCCCCTTTCACTGCGATCGAGAGCTAAAAATGACTTCAAAATGTTTTGGTCAGATCTGGTTATGTCATTTGCCCGTTGCGAGTTCATTCAGATGTTTCTGCATGTGTGCGTGTGTGTGTGTGTGTGTGTGTGGTTCACGGTTCACTGGGCAGTGCTCCACCGAGCCCCACCCTCCACCACCCAGTAAGATGTAGTTATTGGTTGTTGGTGTGGTGGGCTGGTGTATAATATAGCCAAATGTTTGGGGCGCGGCCTCCTCATCCACTCTGTCATTAGAGCCCCGGCCACGCCATGTGAAACGTGATTACCTCATCGCAATATAATGCATAGGAGAAATGTAGGCTGTTGTTTGTGTGACGCACACGCGCTCGCACACACACACTCACACTCACACTCACACACACACACTGTGAGGTGTTTTCTCAGGGTTTGTAGTCTCAGTGGAAGAAAAAAAAAAAAGAAACAAGGTAGCAGTACAAGGCTGTACAGTGAACGTGGATGATTCCCACTTGTGATGAAAAGTGCTACTGTGTTTCAGAAGGCGGGCAGTGAAACTTTTACTTATTTAGTTGAGTCTTGACATGAAAGCCTGAGGTGGTGACGGACTGCGGCAGAGCTCAACAGTTGGAGGTCACTGCCTGAGAACAGTTTGTGAGGAACATACTGTGAGAACCGAAGACAGAAGAGAGAGACACTTAGATGTGGAGAGAAGAGAGAAAGAGTGAGTAGTAGTACCTGTTCTAAACTCCAGGACATTGTCGTAGCTCTTTGCCTCCCGTATCTTTTGTCTCAAATTAAGACGGTTGAGTCCGGGTCCATCTGAAACGGATCACAATTCCCCCTCTCGAGCGATTGATCGCCCTTCGTTGCTTAACATTTCAAACAGTCCTATTTGTTTCTCCCGTCTCCTTAAACAGCAGCGTCCCCAGAATGAATCCACTACAGACGGTATCATTTTTTCCCCTCATTTCTAGACTTAAAACACTCCAGTTTAAACACATTGTGTAAATCAAATTGGTTTCCAATTATTCTAAGTGTACACATTTTGTTCAACTGTTTTTAGTAGCTGCGTAGTTCCTCGTTTTCCAGCAGTGCATTGCATTGTGGGACAATATGTCTATTATTGCCAAACTTGAAATTCAAGTGGTTTCAGTCTGCACCCTGGCAATTGTTTGTGTCTTTAATGTACACCATTTTTACACTGAATGCTACATCAAGACCGTTTGCAAATGGGACATGGCTACAATTAACAAAGCAAGCTTTCTCTAGTATTCTCATGGGTGAGTGGGAGGGTGTGTATGAGTGAGTGGGAGGGTGTTTGTGTGTTTAGGTTTAAGCCAGATCCGTTACTACAAGTTGAATAATTGTCACAGTGGTCCGCCCACTTTTGGCAGGAGGTGTGTGTGGTTAAATTTAGAGAACGTGCATGTGTGTGTGTGTGAGACAAAGTGTGTGTGTGTGTGTGCCTCTGAAATCAGCCAGAAAACACACCTACCTGTGCAGAAGCAGATAGCCAGAAGGAGACCAATGCTGGTCACACAGGGAGAGGGGGAATCGTGTGTAAATTAGGCAACAAATAAAGTGAAAAGCAATGGAAGGCCTGGAGTATGATTAGACAGAGTGGAGGGAAAGAGTACAAAGAACCATGGATTTACTAGTGCATACACACACATTAGCATTAGAGTGTAACACAGAGTGTTTGAATACGTGTGTGTGAATAAAAGCCCTCAGGGAATTCAAGCCAAACTACTAAAAGACGGTCGTATTAACTCTCTCCCCATAATTGTAGCAGCTCTGACGTAGCCAGACACCACAAACACACACTCGCACCCAGCATACACACACATTAGGGTGATACGTGATATGCACCCCCTACTCCCCCACATCGTCATCCAGCCTCTGGCAAAAAAGAAAGACAAAGTTGTCCGATGTCGTTTCGTGTAGCTCGGAGGCCACTTGTCATGGTACTCCAGCCTGTGAGTCATGCAGAGCTCCTCCGAGGGGCATCACGAGTGTTCTGACTTGGAGCGACGTATAATTTGAGCCACATAAATCTTCCACATGCACCAGGTAGTCATGTTGGATCACGTAAGAGGCATGACTATAAATCTAAATCTGTGTATATTTATATATATATATATATATATATATATATATATATATATATATAAATACCAGGCCATGCCGTTTTGCACACCCGTATCAGGAAGGTTGTAATTCCCAGCATGAAGGAACTCACCGAGCTACGAAGGAGCACGCGTTTGTAAATGTATCTGTGCAGATGGCCGTGCTCCATATCAGTGTTTCAGCCGAACGTATTTGTTAATCTGTGAAATGTGTGTGACTCTTGAGTGCAAGCCAGTGGCGGTCGGTTGCTGCGTGAAACATTTAATTACCTTTCGGCCTCGCATACTGTAAATCAAAAAAGGGCATTTACAATCAGAGGGATTACTTGGCAGCATAATTACAAGACGCAGCTCTCCAAATCCTCTGTGGTTTGAGAACAGTGGTTTGCTTTATTATGCATTTTAAAACTCTGTGTGTGTGTGTGTGCTTTATTACAGCGAATGCAACAGCAACCGAGACTCAGTCCTGTCCTACACCAGTGTGCGAAGTAACAGCTCGTACCTGGGGAGCGACGAGATGGGATCAGGTAAAGGAAATGTAGATTATCTGACCTTTCCATCTGCACTGACGCAAAACCAGCATTCAAGCTGCCAAACAGACGGGAAGTGTAAAGTAAACAACACGAGCGAGGCCGTATGAATGCATGCTTCCCGAGTGTCAAACAGAGACCGGCAGTAATGGATGTTTGCATGAAAAATGGTTCCTCAGTTTGTGATATTGTTGATCATATGTCACGCTTCCAGAGCACTAAAACAGAGAAATACTGTAGATGTTTCTTCGCGATGACCGTGGTCAGATATTTCAGACACAACATTTCATAACCCCGCAGCCACATTTTTGCTCTGCGAGCCAAGTATGTGTCCACCACTGTTTATCGCCTCATTTTTATTTACCAGCATTAATTCTAAAAGTCCCCAATGAGGCATTCTATTGAAATGATTTAGTAGCCTTCATCCCCTCTGATCTTTGTCATCAGACATTAAGACAGAAGGATAGAAACGTGTTTGATAAGTGCAGATGGCCAAACATAAATGAATGCTGGCCTCTGAAATGTGTGACCTCTCCTCAACTGTTTAGTCTGGTGTCTTTGTACTGTTCCGCCGCTAGGGGATGAGCTGCCATGTGACATGAGGATTTCCTCGGACAAGCAGGACAAGCTGCACGGCTGCCTCGAGCACCTTTTCAACCAGGTTAGTTCTGGGGGTTCGAACCATTTATTTTGGGGAATTTGTGTCCCCCACAAACCAGACCTCCATCCAATTCCAACAGGATATGACGGCAATCTCTATTCCCAAACTCACACATTGGAAGACGTGAGGACCAACTGAGATGACTTAACCTTAAACTTGGCCAAAAGATTTAAACACACGCACAAGTGTCAGTGTTAGACCCCCATGAGCAAATGATTTGGAACAGATTGTGATAATAATCTGTCAACATCTGGGCTGAGTTACCTCGAGGAGCTCTCAGTCCTCTGGTCAGGATCCTGGTTTTCTCCCTCATCCTTCAATTGATCGCCTTTTCTTTCTCTCCCTTCCTTCATTCTCTCTTTCCCCTTATATACACACACACACACACACACTGATTTGTGGTCTTTTCATCTCCTCTTGCTGCCATTTTATGTCCCTTGGCTAACCTCTTGGGCTAATCTCACCGCTATAGTTCTTTCCACATGTAAACAGCAGCTCACACACTTGTGCAAACACAAGCCGTGTGTGTGTTATAAATAGAAATATATTCTGTCTGTTTTAATTTCTGCACAAAGGTCGACTCCATCAACAGCCTACTCAAAGGAGCGGTCATGACCAAGGCCTGTGAGGAGACCAAGCACTTTTACTCTGACCACAGCCAACCAGGTACGTGTGTGTTTTGCCACAAGGAAGGTGAGAGGGTGTGTCGTCGTGTTGAAGCCATTACACCACAGATACACACACACTCACACGTTCCCGTTTTGTTACGCGAACAGAGTTCCGACAAACGGAAGATTGGACGGTTCGCTGTCGCTACATCATCCACAAGAACATCCAGGAGGACCCTTGGAACCTGCCTAACTCTATCAAAACCCTGGTGGAGAGCCTGCAGCGATTCGTGGACGGTAAGCGTAACCACGCGCCACACCTGCATGCGAGTCATATACAGTTGCAAGCCAAGTCATCTTGTTTTCCTTCTGTCCCGACAGATGGAAAGAACCAGCTCCTCCTGGCCCTACTGAAGTGCACAGGTAGAGTAACATGTCAGCGTTATAGATGGAGACCAGTCCAAAGTCAGAGCAAGGCGTCGCTGACTAATCAAACTAGATAAAAACCCAGCTCCAAGTTTCTCATAACTGGAGTGTTTCAAATGATTCCAACAATTTAGAGCACTTTGCAAATGAGATCCTCCGGCCTATGACAATACGGCCAGTTCTCCATCAGGGAATCTGCAGCTCCTTAAAACATCATCAAAGGTTATTCAATTAAAACTGAAATATATTATATAATATCCATGTGCAAGTTGTTTTGATTTCACCAACTAAGATGAGGCAGATGTTTTTATTTTCCATATTGAGCACCTTTCCAGGTTGTTTTGTGTGTTTGTTGTCAGAGCACATGATGCTCCAGTCACTTTGAACTGTGCTCAGTGGCAGACGGTGCTACCTAATGGGTGATATCCTCTCAGGGGATGGAGCCTAATGGGAAAAAGTATTTGTACCAGAGCAACTCCAGGACACGTATAACGAGGAAGGTGGGAGGTTGGGATGCCTTTACCCTCTACTGCCCACTCATCATCCCCCATAATCTCACCCTTTGTACCCCCCCACCCCAGACACGTCTCTGCAGCTGCGACGGGATGTGATCTTCTGCCAGGCGGCGACGGGCGCACTGTGCACGCTGGCGGAGCAGCTGTTGGCGGCGCTGCGGTCGCGGTTCAACAACGCCGGCGAGTACCAGGAGGACGGCAAGGAGACCAGCCGCAAGTGGCTGGAGCAAATATCCGCCATCGGCGTGCTGCTGCACTTCCAGTCCACGCTGGCGCCACACCTGGTGAGCACAGATGTTCGGTTTTCTCTTGACGAGACGCTGCACATTTTTGTGAATTATAGCTGTCCTCTCCTGCATGGCTTCTTACCATCTCTTTTTCTCCCCCTTCCCCTGGCAGAAAGAGGAGCGGACCACGCTGGAGGACACCAAGGCGGCCCTGTTGGACTTGGACAAAGTCACTGTGTTCTTCAGGCAACTGGAGGATGAGTGTCTAGTTGCAAGTAAGAGACTCCATCAAGAAACTCTGACTCTGCCCATTCAAACCACACCGCTGCTAATGAGCAGCTGTATGGTATCGACCAACTCTGAATAAAGTTCCATTGTGTGGATGTGTGGTAGCCATTGAGGGCGAAATTGACGTTTTATCATTGCAGATTTTCTTTTCTTTTCAGTGAAACGAGACTGAACAGGGAACTAAAACAACACTATAATGGCTCCATAAATCATCTTCAACAAGGGCACAGCATGCGGCCTCCTAAAGTCCTCGTTATCCTTGTATTAAAGATGAAACGGCCCCTCGACAGGCTCTGAGGGGGTATCGTTCAAACTAGAGTGCTGCTCTGAGACGCATGAAATACCGACGCATATGGAAGCAGCCATAGATATGCGCAAGCAGTACTTTAAACTCATGTGCAATACTCCGCTGCATGAAAATGGTCAAACGGATTTTGTGGTTTGCATCGCTTCCAAAAGAATCGCTCAAGGTCGAAGCGTTTGCTTCAGAGCCAGCGTTTGAATAGAACAGTGAAATGCAGCAGTTTCAACTGAGATTGCACCGCAGGTTGTTCATCGTGGGCTTTGTGAGCGCCGTGAAGTGACCGGGGCGCATTCGTGCCTTTTTACTACCACTCCGTGTCTGTTTTCACCGAAGGTGCTCACCGGCCACCAGGAGCCTTAAAGCCAACCGATACAAAAGGCCGACCGCTTCCTGAATCGGTTCTCCTTTCAGCCGCCTCAATGTGGCCGGCAGAGATTTGCCGCTTAAAGGAAAAGCCCAACATGCACTTACCATTTTGTGAGGCAGGGCGAAGGATGATGCAGGGGATTTGTTATTCTGGGATCGCGCTCTGCAGCAGAAAGTGTTTAGTGTACACATGGCTATGTGTATATTTTGCACCAACTTGCAAACCAATGCGTGCACATATTGCCTTGGTCATTCATACTGCACACTACGTAAGTAGAGATGTGCACAGTGCTCAGACCCAATCTCCTACACTTTGATGTCAAAAAAACAAACGAATAGTTTTTAACCAAACGTCTTCGCTGAAGTTGCATTGTATGCTCAGAATGCTGCAGTGCAGGCAAATGGGTTGTGGCTACATCCTCCATTGGGCAGTATCGATTTGCTAATAGCATCCTCAGCAAGCCAGGAGCTATCGGTGGGGCAGAATCATGTGTGCACCACAGAGTCTGAGGCATCGCGGCCAATTCCACAGTATTACAGCTTGATGGGTTCTCCAGTAAAGAGCGCTGATCCTAGAGGTCGCTCAGTAAAGGTCGTCTTTTCCATTTTCTCAGAACAGCTCATGTGCCACAGTCAGAAACCGCTGTAAGTTATACATTAGTACTACTTGTGCATTGTTTGTAGAATCAGGAAAGGTTACCGCTCTGCTTACGAGTGACGTCTAAATTGTACATACGTCATTGTCTGTCCATTTGTCCCGCACATTAATGTTATCAGAGTTTAATCCTGTTGCTTTAAAAAACAGTGTGTTTGCCAGAAGCTGCTACATTAAAAACAGACGTAACAATATGTGTCGTGCAGATTTTCCCAAAATGACTAATACGCGGGGTAATTACCGATGTTACATATCAATGGACTTGCGTCATGTTTTTCTTTGTTTCCATTACCGTGCACTCTGTGGCAGTGTCAAAGCCGATGCTGGAGACACGGGGTCTTTGATGGCATCAGGAAACCTGGACTTCTGACAAATATAGAGTGAAAGGACTGTCAAACTTCACTCCTTCTTTTAATAATGCAAAATTGTGAATTTCAGTGTTTTTGTTCACTCCAAAGACCTCACTAACAAAACGTCTGAGGCTCGCTGACTTCATGGCCCATTTTCTCGTGTTGAGTGAACAGCTAAAGTCATAATAGTGCATTCCTGTTAACGTTCTGTGTCTTATGTATTGCAGACACACCGGTTTGCTACCAGGTGGAGGGCAGCCGCCAGGCCCTGAGGGTCACTCTGTACCTGGACAGCTGTCACTTCAGCGAGCTGCCCACCCGGCTGCAAAATGGAGGCAGCCTCAAGCTGCAGACCGTCCTCTTCACCAGGGGTAAGACTGGGCTAAAGGGTGGAGTGAAGTGCAACACTACACAATGATGGGGCGAGTGGGCCTGGGTGGTGGTCCTTTTTTAAAATACAACATCTGTCTACCAATATTTTTTTTGTTTCAGCAAGAACTTAAAAAAAAAAAACTACATTAAAAGGTAGTTTAAATTCTGCGTAATCAAATACAAAATAGAAAAAACAAGAGAGTAATGCTCATCACACTGTTTGGGTCAAAGGTGCCGAATTCAGGGAGGGTAGTATTGAACACGGAGGAAAACACTTCCTGCACACTAGACAATGAATTGTACAATTTAAAAACACTCTCGGAGCATTATGCAGCCTCTTACACAGGCACATTTCCTGAAAACTCGACATGCATTTATTAAGTTATATTGGAGCCTTTTTCTGGCCGTCGAAGGACGCTCCACCTTTTGAGTTCTCCTCTGCTGCCGTGCGCCTTCTAGCTCTCCATCGGTCTCTGCTGGCCGAGTGCAAACGGACTTGCGTTATGCAAATATCCATTCCAATGATTCAACAGGAACAAGTGCTGCAGCACAGCCTCAGAGCCATTCAGCAGTATAGATATGTGGTGGACCATTGCCACCTACTGGAAAATAGTATTTACTGCAGGTTGGGGGAGTGTTACGATAGGTGCTGATGTTTGTGAGAGTGCATGGCCATATCTCTGAGAACTATATGTCCTCATATGGTTTGAAAATCCTCTTTAAGTCAGGAGATTTAGAGCATTCAACAATCAAAATGTTGGTTTCACAGTGGAGGTTAGGGATACGCTCGGGGCTGGTTGGGTCGGACGCATTTTCAACATTAAAATGATGTCCGTGTTGGTGTAAGTTTGTACCATGATGAGGTCTTGAAGATGCGAGGGGTTAAAGTCGGAGGACTTGAACACATGTAAACTCGTGCCTGTGTGTTGAGCTAACTCCTCCTGCTCTTTTCCTCCAGCACTGGAGCGTCCAGAGGGAGTGTCCCAGCAGGACTACGCAGCCACGGAGGAGTTCCAGCAGCGCACCAACGCTGTCTCACTGGAGAAAGTCAAGGCCTACTACCGCAGGCTCAGGTGCGCCATGATACACTGCGTCGCAGCCCTCACTAGCGCTCGGGATATATTCCTCCTTAAAGGGAGAGTCCACTCTGTGGTGTTGCGTAAGCGAGCAGAAAAGCAGCTTCGCCTGCTGTTTGAAGGTCTAGAATTGTTCAAGTTGAGAGCTGAATCATTCAGCTGGAGTAATATCAGCTTGTGTGGTATTACTGCAACACGCTCGATTAAACCACTTATTTGGTATTGTTTATTGCCCTGTAAAATACTATTAATAATATGGCTGTGATGTCTTATGTGTGTGAGGAAATTACTCATGCAACATCAAGAAATTATAAAATATGCACAGTAATATTCTCGAAAAATCTGTCGATCTCCGTACTATATGCAACGAGATATGTTTTCTTTCCCCCAATAGGGCTTTCTATTTGGAGAAGTCCAATCTCCCGACGGACTCGAACACCACAGCGATGAAGATAGACCAGGTAAATATACACGTATTCTGTTACATTTCCCATTTATTGCCTTGGCTGTCTACAGTCTCCGTGGTCTTTCGTCTCGTGACTTGTATCCTGTTCTTGTAACATGAGTCCATTTTTTTATATATTGTTGTGACTGAATATAAATGCAAGCGCAGATACTGGGCCTTGAAGTTAGAGACCTGCAACCAAGCATTTCAAAAGTAAGATGGAGTCCTGTTCCCTCCACTGGAACCCCTCCAACACCATCCCCTATTAACTCCAACTAACCGCAACACTTCAACATTATAGAACTGCATCCATTTTCAATTTGTTAGATTAGAAAGTAAATCCTAGTGTCCCAAAACTGACTGTAGCTGAATTAGATTCCAGTGATTAAAACTGAATAGAACGTAGTTTCAATGTCTAGAGCCTCGTTCTCAGGTGTTCATTGTCTTTCAAAAGAAAGGCTCCAAAAGAGTTGAACCTCTTTGTGTTATTTTGAATGGTTTTCCTCTTATTTCTGCTGGTGCACCATCTTAGCAAGTCAGTTACTCTATTTAGTTTAGTATATTGAATATTGAAATAATACATCAAGTGGTGGGAGATCATTTTACTTTTTCACTATCTTTTTATTTTAATAAAAAATGTGCTCTAATTTAAAGGGACAGTTAACCCCAAAACATATATTAACATAATCCGCAGACCTTGTTTGCTGCAGTTTCTCCATTTAACTGCTCACAACAAGGTTTTTGGATTATCTGAAGTGCCATGTGAGGATTTCTGAAAAGAGACGTTCAATGAGTGTCCTGTTGTCCCGTTATATTTGAGAAAAGGCAGACATCTCTACAGTCAATATTTCACACCAAAACCATAGACCGATACATAGCACTACAGGTAATATATATATATTTGTAATTGTTTTGCGGTGAACTGTCCCTTTAATTGACATTATTACTGTGTTATTCGTCAGTATTAAGAGTGTAATACAAACAAGTTTGTTTTATGGTTGTTCTGAAATACAGGTTTAAAAACCTAACCGTGATCTGAATGACTTGGTAAGATGGCCACCTTTGCCACTGTAACGTCTTGTTTGCGGTCCATTAAACCACTGACCCTCTCCTCCTCCTCCTCACAGCTACTGCGACCCCTCAACACACTGGACGACCTTTGTCGACTGATGCAGTCCTACGTCAACGTGCGCCCCGAGCGCCCAGGGCCACCCGTCTGGTGTCAGCGTGCTGTGTGTGTCCTCCGAGCTGTGTAACCGCCCTGGGCGCCTGCCACATCACCATGTGCGGCACAGGCATGCAGAGGTCAGCCTGGCGCCACGCCGACATTATTGTAGCGCTCGTTTAGTGCCACTAGGCTGTCGGCTGCAATAAAGATTAACACCGCCTTGCCCCACTGTTTTGAATACGTTTCCCTGACCCTCCTCACCTGTTCTGTTCTTCACAGATGTACCCTAAATGTGACGCTGGAGCAGGCGATGATCTTAGCCAGGAACCACGGCCTCATGCCGCGCTGCATCATGCAGACCATGGATATAATGCGCAAACAGGTAAAGATCAGGGGCCGTTTATGCCTCGTACGGCCTCCCCACTCACTTGTGGGTTCTTGCACCCATGTTTTGTTCATTAGAATTTAATTTAAGAAGAACTACGACTGGTAATACATTTGAAATCCGTTTTACAAGAATAGAAAGTGAGTTTTTCCTCCCATATTGAAAGTAACACTTTAATGCGTCACAGTACAATTTGATTGGAAATATTAATTTGATCAACTTTACTCTCTTACTTTAGTGATAACGAGGTATAGCCATATTGTCACTACACAAATCTACTGAAAGTATATTCACCCAGACCCATTCCATGTAGATCGAATGTAGTTTTGCCTACCACAAAGTCTCACCATACGGACCATTTTGGATGCTAAGCATTCAGTGTATTACGGTCATTGTAGAGCTCATAGCATAATGTTTCTTTTTTTGCCAGGGAGCAAGAGTTGAGCTCTCTGCTAAAAATCTCAAGGTCATGGACCAGATGCCTCCATCATTCCCAAGGTATGTGCTGTATGAAACCTCTTCCAATGCCATCGTACATGATGTGGTCCTGAGACGAGGCGGATTCTCCTCATTTCGTGTTTTTTCTTTCACAACAGGCTCTTCAAGCTCTGTTTGCCACCTTCGGATGGAGATTTCTAAGAAAGCCCGTCACTTCCGAGAAGACATCAGAGAACGATTGAATGTGAAATAGGAAGAGATGATGAGAGGTGACAATAACAGAGGTCTCACCGCTTTCTTTTCCAAGAGATGCTCCCAATGGAAAAACCCTTGCTCCCCCCCAAACTGCCCCAGTTACACCGGGATAATTCCACCATGGATACCACTAGTGCAAAGTACAGGCTAAACAAGACTGTACAAATGACTAATGACAGCTACTAGGGAGCACCGACAGTGAGACTGATGCAGCTTGAAGCTCCAGACTAGTCATGTATTGTTTTACTGGGAAGCCACCCAGATAGAAGTAGCATTGCTTTATCTGCCTGCCTGTCTGCTTGTCTGTCTGTCTGTCTGTCTATCCGTCTTCACAAGGTCGACAACTGGTGCAAAAATGTTCACAACCCAAGTGAAAGGGCGTGGCCAGTTTGAGGCCTCACACAGAAGACACCAACAGCCATGGCGCTCCTCACCAAGCCGTTGCTATTAACTGGATTAACCAAACTACCTGTAGCTGGCCGTCATTCCTAAATGCAGACGCTATCCGCTTGCGGACTGTAACAGCAGCCTCTGTTTGGGCTGGCGTTCCGCAGGGCTCGATGTTTGGACCCCGTGTGAAGTAGAAATACTTGAATACCCTCGCATGTACGTAGTTAGCTGAACAGATGCAGGAGGACTCGACAGAGGGATGGAAGTAGGGACCGAGGGACAGGTGAAAAGAGGGATAATAAAGGGGGTGAGGGGGCTGCTCTTTTTCAGCCCTTTGCATGTGGTTACTGTGCAATTACTGTAGGTTTAGTGTGAGTACTGTATTACTGCACTATATGAAGGATAGTTATTTATTGTGTCCGGAAGGAGCATTTTTATCCCTTACTTCTACTATATCAGGTATTAAAGAATCTAAAAGCATTCCAGCCTACGTATTGAACAGTATTTAAAGGACCAATGGCATGCCTTTTTTTTTTCTTTTTTTTTAATAGACGTAACCGCTTGTTTATTTTATTTATATGTATGGACTTTGATCACGTCAGGAAGTGTTACTTGGATCTTCAGGGAGAGCAAAGGAGGGAAGATGAACAGAAGCTAGCTAATCAGAATCAGGACAAAGGAAGCTAAAGCGAAACCACGCAAGGCTAAGTCAACAGGTTGTTAAATTATTAATATATTAATTCAAATGTTCTAGTTGAAGGATTGCCTTCTGTTAGCTAAGACATTATTTTAATATTTTTTAAAAGATTGTTTTTTACGTTTGTCTTGGATCTGTTGTATTCACTGTGGGTGTTGAAACGAGCACAATAACTGGTCCATTCAAGTCGCAGTGTCAGCGAAACGCAAACAAAGGGATCGCTTTCAGGACGGGAACACAGTAACATTGTTTTACTGAAGATTTTAATTTCTTGTACAGACCAACTGTAATGATGTCAGCGGAAAGGAGAGGAAAAAGGAGATAGGATACGTCCGAGTAATGCTTAAATTTGATTATTTTTATGAAGATAGTATAGTATATAAAACATTTTGTATTCATGCTCGTGCATTGGAAGAGAAGCGGCTTCTCTTTGCTGAGCGTAACCTCACTGACAACTTGTTTTGTTTTTGACTATTAAAAAGACCTGACGAGCATTTCATGAATCTGTCTCGACATGCTGCACTCATTAGGCAGATCCCTTTCGCCCTTTTAATTGTTTTATTTATTTAAAAGCAGTCTGGTTCCAAGTGAGCATGTTGGATGAGTCTCCACATCCCTCGGCAGTAGCATGGCCCCTGCAAATGGACATCCCTCTTTTGGCACATAAGACTCAGCGGATATCATCTCCCTTATTAAATTCACTCGTGAGCAGCGTTAGTCACCATCATCTGGTTTTAAGCGTGTCACCAGTAAAAAAAAAAACACAGATCTAATGACTGCAGCATGTTGGTGTATCCGGACAAACAAATATGTCACTCATTACACATTTATTTACATTATTCTAATGTTGTTGTTTTTTTGTATATACCTTATTTGCAATTTTATGTTGCTTGAAAATAACTGTACAAAGGATCTTTGTTGAGTCTTTCTAAGATTATCATTGTAAATGCAATCTTAACAAGCTAGTAAATAAAATGTTCACAGTGTGACGATGTGTTTTATTTTCTTCTTCAGCAGCAAAGTGGCCGAGGACATGTGTCCAGTATGGAGTTTTTTTTTTCTCCTTCAGTGTGTCTGGCTTTCTTCTTTTGGCATCTCACCACCGCATGTTGACAGATCATATTTTTACAAGTGCTGTATTTGTCGTTTGCCAACTGCAGAATGCCTTAAAACAAACATAGCTTGTCATAGTTTTAGGTGTCCATTACACTGACGGAAGTCAGAACCACTATGAATATTGCATAAACATGCATCATCTTCTTAGCTTTTAAAAAAAAAAAATTATTATAGAAAAAAGGCACCTTCATTTTCCAAAAACGAAGTAATCTATTTGTCCGTGTTTTGCTGACACAGCAGACCAGACGTCATGGCATTAGAAGAGGATGGTTTAACTTTGCATTCCTGGACCATTAAATGAATGCAGATAGCTTCTGAACTGCTGATGACCGACGTGATCAGACTGCATTCCCCCTCCTGGCCGTGTCTGAAAGGGAATAAGGTAAAAGCAGCTACCGTGCAGTTTTTGCGTGGTTATCGCAATTGTTTTCCACGGTGGGGGGGCGACGACCGATCATCCGACCGCATTCATCACACCAGCGCGCACACACAGACACACACACAGACACACGCACGCACACACACAGACAGACACACACACACCAGCACACACCCCTCAGCACCGGTGATGCATCCCCGCGGCGGCAAGGACACGGGCAACTCCTCGTGAGAGCCCTCTCGACTTTAGGATGGTGCAGAAGTCTCTGGACGGCGGCGTCTACCCAACTCAAGCCGAGGAGAGGAAGCACCGGGTCGGCTTCGTCGGACTGGACCCTGGCGCCCCCGAGTGCGGCAGGGATGGGGCGCTACTCATTGCGGGCTCGGAGAGCACCAAGCGGAACAGCATCCTCTGCAGACCGAGGTCCAGCATCTCCGCGGGGAGACCCAGACCGTCGAAGAAGAACGCCAGCTATCGGAAGCTGCAGAATTTCCTGTACAACGCGCTGGAGAGACCGCGGGGATGGGCGTTCATCTACCACGCTTACGTGTAAGTGGATGCTCGGACTCCGCCCAAGCATGTTGATTCTGGCACAGTGGCCCTTTGGGGTTTGGGATTAAAACACCTTTTTTTGGGAGGGGTGTGGTGGCATGCTTTGGCTGCTGTGGAGTTTTGCGCTGATGATGCTCAGATGGCGCACTAAAGCGATGTCATGCTGCTACATACAGCCCGATGAAAGGAGGGAGGGGGGGGGGACTTCACCTGCAGAACTTCCGCTTTAAGTCTGAACGTCTTGCAACTCGGGCTCGTCACGTCGGCGGCTCGTGCCCGTCACACTGCGCGCGATTTAGTTTACTCGTCGAGATGGAGTTCCCGTGTGTTGCGGCAGCGAGTCTTAAGTTTCAGCACCGCGGCCCGGTGGACAGCTCCGCGCCGCGTCAGTGCTTCCGCTCATTCACCTCGCGGCCCGGCTCTAGGCCGTGTGCGTGTGCGCGTGTGCGCGCGTGTGTGTGTGTGTGTGTGTGTGTGTGTGTGTGTGTGTGTGTGTGTGGTGGGGGGGTGTTCTGGATACCACAGCCCAGAAAGCCTGCATGTCTGTGAGCTGCTTGGTGGTCGAACATGATCGCTTTGACTCCAGCGATACTGTCATGAATAATGTGGTGAGAGGTCAGATTGGAGCAGCTTTGGTGTGCTGCTCCAATCAGAATCCAGTGGAAAGCGTGTTGCGAGTTAGTGTACAACTCGGGCCTTCCAAGCAAAGCCATCCAGCTCACAGAAGAGCATCCGCCTCCATTACATTTGTCTGTGTTCTACATTATTCATAGCCACCACACTTCATTTAACTTCCAGCCAGCTGATTTATAAAACTATCATGTGCCGGATCTCTCTCTCCTATCTCATTAGTTCTCCGGCTTATCTCTGCTCCAGAGAAAGAAAACAAAGCGACACTGCTGCCTTGCGCACTGACGACGAGCCTTTCTATTCGACCTGAAATGTCAGGCAGGTGTTTTGTCCGGGCACCTGTCTCCTGTACGGATCCATCCAAGAGACCGATACAGAGATAAGGGCTCTGATTTATCTTCTCTCATGTGGCTTCAATAGGAGCCTTGTTACTCTGTGTCCTCTTGCAGGAAGCACAGGACGAAATTGAAAGTCTTCCGGAGCTGTGAGATGACAAATTTGTGTCAGTTCTGCACCAAAGTGTGACGAGGGACTAAACTGGAAAAGACGGCATAGAGACTCGGGCAAACGAAAGTGATGGATGATAGAAAATGATGGATCGGTTGAAAAACAATATGAATGTTGTGTCCAACTTACCTAAAGTGCTTCAGAGCGACAGAATGAGGACACGTTCCAGTTATTCACTATTCTGCTAAAGGCTGGCAAAGGGACAGTTAGCGGACAGATGCTGGTTGCCAAGCCAACGTGTGAACTATCAATGTGGAACATGAGCCCTTCTTCCAGAATGCTCCCTGTCATGCAGCCTCCTCCTGTCTCTTTCTCCCGTTTTCTCGTTTTTTGGCAAAGAGGTGTCTGATGGGAGGTGGAAGTAGAAGAGTTTGAATGTGGAGTCCTGTAGTTGGATTACGGCTAGGAATGGATTGTGATCCTACTGTTATTTTGTATCTAAAGCCCTGGAAAGCTCTTTGGATATTTAGATATTTAATACGGTTGTCCCCTCGTGACGTTGACACGAGAATGCACCCTCGCTCAATTTGACACACTAAGTGGTGCGGCTGCTGCAGCCTCACTTGGCCAGCCGTTGACTAGTCTTTTTGTTTTAGGGTAGGAAAGTCCCCTGACTGAAGGAAATGCAATAGCATAGGAGCAGAACGGCCTTTGAATGGTTTTCAGCGGTCGACCTGACTCGTCCAAAAGAAAATGGCAACCGCTGCTTGTTGTTGGGGCTGTAAAGTGTTGTCGTCGCTCCCCTAAAAGGGGGAGGGAGGCGGGTGGCTGGCTAGTTATCGTGGTCGCTAGGTAGGTTGTCCTTCTACAGAGCGGTGGGGAGGGAGGTGGAGGGACCAGCCGTCCTCCCTTCAGCTCCTTTTCTGGAACCAGTGTAGCATTGAAGCATGGTGGAATTAGCCAGCAAGCTAACTAGCGAGCTGTCAGCCGTCGGTGTGCTTTGCTACGCTCCAACAAAGAGTGTGTGGATGGAGCATCAGGCTGTTGAATCTTTTGTCATGTCCTCTGGTGCTCTGCACTTCGTAACGTTACCACTCGTTTGAGGTGTTATGTAGCAAGACCTCACTTCTGGCAACAGGGTGTATAAAAATGGCCGCCGCTTTAAACTGATTTGAGTGGGATTGTCCGCTTGAATTCTATTTCAAGTGGCCGCTGTGATAAGAACAGGTTGAACTCTGTAAATGCTAAGTAAAGATGCTTCAATGCTTACTTTCTTATTGCCTTCATTATATCGAGTGTTTCAAAGGAATTGTCTCCGATAGCATCGGTGTTGTCTTTTCGTTATATAACCTTAGAAATGATCCTTCACATCTCTCCTTGACCTTGTGACGTTTTCCATGTAGGTCGAGGAAACGTGGTGCGGAAAAGACGTAATCTTTTCACTTTTAACTATTTGACCTCGGCCCCTGTCTGATAGCAGTAAGCGTACGGTGGCTAGTGTTAGCAAACTTAAGATAAATGTAAAACTGACATTACTCGGTCTCTTTGACTCTTTACACCATGTTGCATTTATCATCATCCTGTTGATATCACTTGTGGCCACAGCTGCTATTCAGCAGGCGGCTGTTTTAAAAGAAAAGGGCTCCGATGAACTCTCAGTACTTGTGAGCCACTGGCTGATGACCATAGTGGAGCACGTAGCAGTTACAGAGCTGCATGCTAAATGTGCAAATAAGCCAAAGTTTAAGTTTCCCTCAAAAGGGATATTATGTTGGATGTCTTGTGTCTACAGCACACACCCGCTGACCCAAGTGGAAAAAAAGACCAGTTACTGCAGCTTTAAAAAGGGTCAATATAATCTAAATGTACCTTTTAGGGTCTTGCCTTGCATTAAGCATGCTTTCCTTTTCCTCTCCCCATCAGTTTTATTATTATTTTGATGTACTTTCCCCTCATCTAAATCCTAAGTAAACATGACAACACAAGGTACCCCTGTGGCTCATAAAGGAACACGATGAGAACACAAAAGGAGCGTCCTAGAAAGTCATCGCCACCCTCAAACATCCCGTGAGGAGCTCACAGGGTGGACACCGCAGTGCAAGCACATGGCACTATTGGCACCATAGCTGCTCGGTGAAAAAGCCCCCCTTCCTTATTTGCTCTCCTCTAGTTCGTCGCAGTCTAAATTTAGCATGACGATTGTGTCTGTCTAGGCAATGTAGGGCTGAGGGGGTCGAATCGATGTTCCTTTATCTGCAGCTCAGGAAGAAATGCAGGCTTTTCTGTTTCCAACAACAGCCCCCCGCCCCCCTCATCTTGATTGATCACGTTCTCTGTGATATCTTCTGGACCTCTATGGCAACAAGTGTGTGTGTGTGTGTGTGTGTGGTATCTGAATGTTACATTATTAGTAGTTTAAACCCCCGTCTGTCTAATCATAAACAACTGATTATTCTATTATTATTAGCACTAGAATGAAAGCTTTAGGTACTAGTATAATGTAGAAAATATTAAGTCTGGAAACATACGGTATTAGTTAATTTCACGTCACTGTCATTTCTACAACTTGTTGTGGAACCCTGGAGACAAACATCTCATTAGCCTATCAAGATGAAACCCCGCAATCGAAACCTTATACACATAAACGTACTGTGCCATTTAAACTACTATTTCAAAGCATCAACAACACACTAGTATGTCTTTAATACTTTGTACACCTTTTAATCTTTGTGCAGGCTCCTGGATTGTTCCAGCTCAGTACATCGACCCTCATTGAACACAAACATAGAAAGGCTTTAGAAACAAATATGTAATGCCTTATTTGTTTGTTTGATTTTTTGCTGTCGTTGCAGGTTTTTACAACACATAATTTGTTTATTGTCCTGATGAGACCTCATGCATATTAGTCCCATCTTTGTGTATGCAGAGAGAGAGGCTCTGCACATCTGTAGAAGCTAATCGTTCGACTGTCCGGGTTCTGCCCCTCTCCTTCACCAACAAGTGTCCTCATTAGGAGGTCCTCATGAGCTTGGCAATGGCGGGTCGAGAAAGTAGCATAAACCGATGTCCAATTAGACTCATATGTACTGTAGACTCGTGAATTCAAACCAAGACGTCCTATTTACGGATGTGTTTCCAGTGTAGCTCCATAAAGCGTTGTGTCAGTCTCCAGATGGTGAAATGACAATGTCGATGTGACGGTTCAAAGGGCTGCTGGTGAAGACTGTGCACACGTCACTTGCATCGTCACTCCTCCTCCCGGGAGGAGTTGTTCACCAAACGGGCGCTAATGAGTTCCAGAGAGGAATTTGTGTTTAGCGTCATTCCTGGTAAATATGGAGGATATATACATTTGGAGGTCTTACCACAGAACCCTCTTCTGTCAGACCATTACCTCATAACTTTTGAGTTTATACTCCCGGAGTATACACCGTTAGTCAAAAGTTTCTACACCAGATGTCTAACTGACAGTGCTGTAGCTAAATTTAAAGAAGCGATTCCTTCTGCATTTGATTCAATACCACGTCTCAATGTGACGGAGGACTCCTGTGCTAACTTTAGTCCATCCCAGATTTATCATATTGTCGATAGTGCTACAGGCTCACTGAGAATGACACTCGATAGCCCCACTGAAGAAAAAGACAGTGAGGCAAAGGAGGTTTGCTCCCTGGTAGAACCCTCAGACCCGCGACCTAAAGCAAGCTTCACGAAAGCTCGAAAGTATATGGCGTTCCACCAATCTGGAAGAATCACGCTTAGTTTGCCGAGACAGCCTTAAAACATATAAAAAGGCTCTCCGTAATGCCAGAGCAGCCTATTACTCATCAGTAATAGAGAAAAATAAGAACAACCCCAGGGTTCTCTTTAGCACTGTAGCCAGGCTGACAGAGAGTCACAGCTCTGTGGAGCCGTGTATTCCTATAGACCTCAGTAGTAATGACTTCATGAACTTCTTCAATGAAAAGATTTTAACTATTAGAGGCAAGATTGATGATCTCTTGCCCTCAACTACTGCCGATCTGTCATCAAGAGGAGTGGCCTTGGAAACGGCTGTATGCCCTGGTGTATATTTGGATGGCTTTTCTCCCATTACCCTAGACCAATTGTCTTCAATGGTTTCTACTTCTAAACCGTCTACCTGTCTCTTAGACCCCATCCCAATGAGGCTGCTTAAAGACGTGTTGCCTTTAATTGGCACCTCTCTGTTGGATATTATCAATGTGTCTTTGCTAACAGGCCATGTAACACATTCCTTCAAAGTAGCTGTAATTAAACCTCTCCTGAAAAAGCCCACTCTTAATCCAGAGGTGTTGGCTAACTACAGACCAATCTCTAACCTTCCCTTCCTCTCTAAGATCCCTGAGAAAGTAATCGCAAATCAGTTGTGTGACTTTCTACATCAGAATAGTTTATTTGAGGAGTTTCAGTCAGGATTTAGAAAACACCACAGCGCAGAGACAGCACTGGTGAAAATTACAAATGACCTCCTAATTGCATCAGATAAAGGACTCATCTCCGTACTGGTATTATTAGACCTTAGTGCTGCGTTCGACACCATTGACCATGACATCCTATTACAGAGACTGGATCAGTCGATTGGCATTTCAGGTACCACACTAAGTTGGTTTAAATCCTATTTATCAGATCGATCTCAATTTGTATTTGTAAACGATGAAGCCTCAATGACCACCAACGTTAATCACGGAGTTCCACACGGTTCTGTGCTTGGACCAATTTTATTTACCTTTTATATGCTTCCTTTGGGCAATATTATCAGGAAACACTGCATAAACTTTCATTGCTATGCAGACGATACTCAATTATATCTATCGATCAAACCAGAGGAGACCAACCAGCTTGCTAAAATTCAAGAATGTCTTAAAGACATAAAAACATGGATGACCTGCAACTTCCTGATGTTAAACCCAGACAAAACTGAAGTTATTTTACTGGGCCCTGAACACCTCAGAGATCAATTATCTGGTGATGTGGTTTCTGTAGATGGCATTTCCCTGGCATCCAACACCACTGTAAAGAATCTCGGCGTTATCTTTGACCGAGACTTGTCCTTTAACTCCCACGTTAAGCAAATCTCAAGAACTGCATTTTTTCATCTACGTAACATTTCAAAAATCAGGCACATCTTGTCCCAAAAAGATGCAGAAAAGCTGGTTCACGCGTTTGTTACTTCCAGACTAGATTACTGCAACTCCTTAATATCAGGCTGCTCTAATAAGTCTCTTAAGTGCCTCCAGTTGATCCAGAATGCTGCAGCTTGTGTACTCACAAAAACTAAGAAAAGAGATCACATTACTCCTGTATTAGCTGCTCTGCACTGGCTCCCTGTGAAATCAAGAATCACATTTAAAATTCTTCTCCTCACCTACAAAGCCTTGATTGGTGATGCACCATCATATCTTAAGGAGCTTGTAGTACCATATTGCTCCACTAGAGAGCTGCGCTCACTAAATGCGGGGCTACTTGTGGTTCCTAGAGTCCTAAAAAGTAGGATGGGAGCAAGAGCCTTCAGTTATCAAGCTCCTCTTTTATGGAACCAGCTTCCACTTTCAGTCCGGGAGGCAGACACAGTCACCTCATTCAAGAATAGACTTAAGACTTTCCTGTTTGATAGTGCTTATAGTTAGGGCTGAATCAGGTTTGCCCTGGTCGAGCCCCTTGATATGCTGCTATAGGCTTATAGGCTGCTGGGGGATGTTTTAGGATACACTGAGCACCTATCTCCTCTTCTCTCTCTCCTTATGGATGAATTTACATCTCTCCATTGCACCTTATTAACTTTGCTTCCTCCCCGGAGTCGTTGTGACTTCACGTCTCATAGGGTCCATTGGACCTGGAGGTGTCTGATGCTGGTGAGCCGGCCTCCCACGTTGGCCCTGCTGATGCGCCGCCCCCTCCTCTCTACCTCCTTCTGTTTCATGGATTGGAGTTCCATTCATACATTGTCATATTCATGTAATGTGTTTATGTAACTTTGTAAATGCTGTTCATTCTGTACACATGACATCTATTGCTTCTGTCCATCCGGGGAGAGGGATCCTCCTCTGTTGCTCTCCTGAAGGTTTCTTCCCTTTTTTCCCTGTGAAAGGTTATTTTTAGGGAGTTTTTCCTGATTCGATGTGAGGTCAAAGGTCAGGGATGTCGTATGTGTACAGATTGTAAAGCCCTCTGAGGCAAATTTGTAATTTGTGATATTGGGCTATACAAAATAAACTGAATTGAATTGAATTGAATACAGTATGCTAAACACTGGTAAGAGCAACCTGTCAGAAAAAGACTGCAACCCCGAGTGACCTTGACAGGAGAAAACTAGACCTCGCTTTGAATAATACATTGTCGACAAAATCTATACTGACTGTAAGACGACTTTCCACAGGTTTACATACGTCCTAAACCCACAAGTTGCAGACTGTCCTGAGAGCTTCGAAGAGCTCACTTTTACCAAGCAAGCACTGACTGCTGTGGCCACCGGTGATGTATTGTATGCCACTTTTTTTTTTAAACACACACACTATAGAAGCAAAAGAGAATGAGCATGGATCGAGTGTGCCCGCTTGGCTTTTTGTTGTCTTTCTGATGAAGAATGACAAGATCATGATAAAGAATGAGCTCGTCCGTGGAGCTGCTACACATAACATTGATCCCTGTCGGTTTCGTCCCGCTTTGCTGACGGCCAGCGGGCCGCTGCCAAGAGTTTGATAACAGAAACTGCGGCAGCAGGAAAATGGAAATGAGGTGAGCTGCAGTTCTTGTAAAAAAAAAAAAAAAAAATACAGATATTACAGTAAGGGAATCCAGAGGATTGATGAGGGTCCTTGATGAGGAGGATGAAAAGCTCTTGATGTCAGGGTAGATCATGTGAAAAATTACAAAATAAGTTTAACTAAATCAGTCTAGATTTCTACCATCTGAGAGGGCTTTAAGTCACAAGTGTACATAAGGATCTTACTATAACTCATATATATGTATGCTCATATGCATGTATGCTACCGGTCCAGCACCAAACGGCAGACAGTAATAGTTAGCGTCTGGCTGTGAAGTTAGTGGACCTTTTAGCAGCTAAATTGATGAACCTTTTTTTCTCACGGTGGAGGCTAAACGGAGCCAACTCCAGATAAATGCCTTTCATGTCAGCCCCCGAAAACCCAGCCCGGCGTCGCCAAATCGTTTCCATTGAAAGAAGCTAGAAGTCTGCAACGCTGACAAAGATGGAAGCGGATCAGTTGTTTGGACGGATTATTCTGGATTTTTTTTTGTCAGAGCACTCGATTTATTGATTTATTGAACAAATGTTTTTGAAGAAGATTGATGACCTCTGCTTTAAATGAACCTGATTATTTCGCTTGTCTCATATTATAAATTGGCAAAATGGCGTCACTCTGGTGTAGTGTGAGCTTTAATGTGCAACACCTCATCCTGTGCTCGGGAAGATACTCGCTGACAGTATCTCTACTGTGATTAATGTTAGTTGCCTCTTTTAACATCCGGCATCGTCCCAGTATTGGGATTCACCAGGCGCTCTCCATTAGCTCATGCCCTCGGATTCCTTCCAGTACATCTTCTCTGAAGTGAGACCCTCAGATCGAGCCTCTTCCTCACGTGTTATGGTCCATCCAATAGAGTGCTCGCCCTGATGCTCTCTGACAGTCTTCTGAAGGCGTGACTGCACATTCGATTTTTCTTCCAAATCTACTTTAAAACATCCGCCATCACTTTTCTATTTGATCCAACAAATAAAATCCTTATTTTGTTAATCTTTGGATTTTTTTTATTTTTATGTTTGGTCTATTGTCCCATTCTCAACCCTTTAATCACCTCTGACATTAGCTCCCATCCTATGTTGAAAAGGCTGAACAACAGGCTGCAGTGAGGAGCTAATCGACTGACACAGTGGATACACTCATTCTGCCTGATAAGAACTGGCGCTCGGCTGATGTTACCCCACCTTTACTCACTCGGTGGTTGGATTTCCTGCACTTCATAAAAACAATGAATCCGATTTGTTGAATTTGTTTAAGAACAATCGGATCCAGCTGAACATGTACCTGATGCCACCCGCTCCCCTGCCTCCCTTTCTTCTTTCAGGACTTCTTTTCCCTCGTCTCTTTTTACTCACCCCAACTGAGCTGCAGCAATTTTCTGCAGTTCGTCTTCCTCCCACTAATGAAGGCACCGCCCAGGTTCTGCGGCTTCCAATTATTCATTCAGTCCCCAACCGTACCCTCTTAAGCTTTAGGATTGATTAGCAGATCGGCAATCGGTCTTCATGGTATATTACCGCACGCCATCACCACAGCTGGATATTAAATCTAATGTAGAAATACCGCACAGGGTCGGTTCGGCTCTAATGGCTTCTAGTAATGCAGCTCTATAGTTTAGCTTTTATTCTAGAGTTTTACCACTACTTGTTTTTTTTCAAAAAATAGTCTGCGGTTTATCCAGATGGACTGGAACATTGTTTTTTGAAAGACATAACGCCAGTATGGTCATTAGAATATTTTGATGTGATTGTCCCATTCATAGAACTTAAGTTTGGTTGTGTTTGTGGAACTGCTCCATGCAGCGAATGCGCATGATCGCGCGGCCCAAGAGTGTGTTAGTTTCACAGCTGCTATAGCCGTACGCTTCTCCAGGCTGCTCCCCTGATGAAGGGAAAACAGTGACATATATACTTTGGAATAAAATATATAGATATATATAACAAACTGTTTTTGTTCTCCTATCTCTTCCAGCTTCCTCCTGGTTTTCTCCTGTCTCATACTTTCGGTCTTCGCCACCATCAGAGAGTTCAAAAACAGCTCAGAGAGTGCCTTGTACATCCTGGTAGGTACAATTTAATTAGCTGTAAACCGACACTGAACACTGTACCTTCCCGTCACAGGGTTAACTCCACCGATTCGGCTTTGTCCCACAGGAAATTGTGACTATCGTGGTGTTTGGGGTGGAGTACATTGTGAGGATATGGGCCGCTGGCTGCTGCTGTCGGTACAGAGGATGGAGAGGGAGGCTCAAATTCGCCAGGAAGCCTTTCTGTGTCATAGGTGAGACAAACCGGGTGGGCTTGAGTCATTGCTCCTTCTCTCTAAAGAACATAACACTGTCTTGTTTCACATTCTTTCCTTATTCAAATGCTGGAGGGTTTGAAGATGTGACAACCACCTTTGTGATGCTTTCTGGTGATTTTCAGCCTTGATATTGAGTAAGAGGTGAAACCAAGTTTGCAGCCGTAGAAAACTCAATTGGAATTCGACACTTCAGAGTGCTTGAAACAACTTTGGTACTCGGCAAAGTGTAGTTAATTCGGTTTGATTTGATCAACCGTGTTTGACTTTGGCTGCTTCCCAGCGCACGTGGTGCTCTACGACTGTGTTTCCTTTCTCCAGACATCATGGTGCTGATCGCCTCAGTGTCCGTGCTGGCGGCTGGATCTCAGGGCAATGTGTTCGCCACCTCGGCCATCAGGAGTCTGAGATTCCTGCAGATCCTGCGCATGCTGCGCATGGATCGCCGCGGAGGCACCTGGAAGCTGCTCGGATCCGTAGTGTACGCCCACAGCAAGGTGACATCATTTATGTATTTATTTTATTTTTGTCGAGTTTTAGTTAGAGCTCCTTCGTCGAAACACCTTTCTCCATTGTTTTGATCAGAGGTTTAAAAGCATAGCTGATGTGCACTACAGTTGAAATAACTACACTAAAACTTTAGCAGGCAAGGGTTTTAAAAATTCTTTACATAATAATGGTAGCATAACACAAAAGACCTAATATAATAGATAGTGTTGGAACTCCAGTCTCCTCTTTGATTTATGTCCACTTCCAGCATCTTTTTAGCAGAATAATTTAAATTATTTATCTACCCAGATAAATGTAGAGGAGGTGAAAGTACTTTTCCCACCTTGATTAATGTCCGTAGTCTTCCTCTCACTTGTGTGCTGTCTGAGAGGCCAACACAGGCCTTTTTAAAGTGAGGGCGACACGCCCACCGCCGCCCTCAGTGTAAATGATGTCCTTGGGTGGCATAAAAAAAGAAAGATGGGCTGCCATGTTTAAACTAAAAGTGCTTTATTGTCCACTGTGCTACTTCAGTTTCCAGCATCTCTTTGAAGAAACCCTGTCATGCAGACATATTTCTATGCAGTTTCATTTTAATAAGCTTTGAAATAGAATTATAAGCGTGCACTAATGAGCTTTGGAAAATGTGCAGCTGTGTGTGTGTGTGTGTTTGTGTGTGATGTGGTGAGAGGGAGAGGGAGAGAGGTCGGGTGTGCAGCATTGTGTTGAGGGAAATAAA
Source organism: Cyclopterus lumpus (assembly GCF_009769545.1). Taxonomy (NCBI): domain Eukaryota; kingdom Metazoa; phylum Chordata; class Actinopteri; order Perciformes; family Cyclopteridae; genus Cyclopterus; species Cyclopterus lumpus. The sequence continues at coordinate 4,847,225 of NC_046972.1, forward strand.
GACGTTCATGAAGTGGGTTGGCCGACTCACATAATCATGTCCGATATTATTACAGAAAGGCCATTTCTCTTTCAAAACCAATTTACAGCGGTTATATCACCACTTTGCAAAGCGTCCTAGATGACACTTTATTACTTTAGATTCCCTGATGCTCATTGTATTGGTTTTCCCTGTAGGAGCTCATCACGGCGTGGTACATAGGCTTCCTGTGTCTCATCCTGGCTTCATTCCTGGTCTACTCAGTGGAAAAGGAGTCAAATGAGGAGTTTGAGACCTATGCTGATGCTCTTTGGTGGGGACTGGTAAGACTTACCCGAAATTAAAACTAGAGTCTACAATATCCATATTATAGTACAAGAGAAAATGTTCTGTGATGTTATGTTACTAATTTCATTCCCAGTTTGCTTCTGCTTCTATTTGAACAAATCTGTACCACGCCACTTGAATAAAGTAGTGACTTTATTTTCATCAGATCACTCTCACCACCATTGGTTATGGTGATAAGGTTCCCAAGACGTGGAATGGACGCTTGCTGGCAGCCACATTCAGCATGATCGGGGTGGCCTTCTTTGCTCTTCCTGCTGTAAGTACGAGGGACCGTCAGGGCTGAATGCTGATTGCTCCTTGTTTGTGTTCATTGGTGCTTTACACCAATCATGGTGTATAGCACACATTGGTGAGGTCTTACTATTCCAGAAAGAGTGTGTCCAGTCCAATCACATTAATTTGGTCACGTTTCTCCATGAAACATCCAATAGAATGAACATGTGTAGTGTAGTGGGTGTGGTGTGTAGTGTAGTGGGTGTGGTGTGATGTGATGTGTAGTGGGTGTGTAGTGTAGTGGGTGTGGTGTGATGTGATGTGTAGTGGGTGTGTAGTGTAGTGTAGTGGGTGTGATGTGTAGTGTAGTGGGTGTGGTGTATAGTGGGTGTGGTGTGGTGTGTAGTGTAGTGTAGTGGGTGGGGTGTGGTGTGGTGTGTAGTGTAGTGTAGTGGGTGTGATGTGTAGTGTGGTGTGTAGTGGGTGTGGTGTGTAGTGGGAGTGGTGTGATGTGTAGTGTAGTGGGTGTGGTGTGATGTGTAGTGTAGTGGGTGTGGTGTGGAGTGTAGTGTAGTGGGTGTGGTGTGATGTGTAGTGTAGTGGGTGTGATGTGTAGTGTGGTGTGGAGTGGGTGTGGTGTGGAGTGTAGTGTAGTGGGTGTGGTGTGTAGTGTAGTGGGTGTGGAGTGAAGTGTAGTGGGTGTGTAGTGTAGTGGGTGTGGAGTGTAGTGTAGTGGGTGTGATGTGTAGTGTAGTGGGTGTGGTTTGTAGTGTAGTGTAGTGGGTGTGTAGTGTAGTAGGTGTGATGTGTAGTGTAGTGGGTGTGGTGTGTAGTGTAGTGTAGTGTAGTGGGTGTGGTGTGTAGTGTAGTGGGTGTGGAGTGAAGTGTAGTGGGTGTGTAGTGTAGTGGGTGTGGAGTGTAGTGTAGTGGGTGTGATGTGTAGTGTAGTGGGTGTGGTGTATAGTGGGTGTGGTGGGTGTGATGTGTAGTGTAGTGGGTGTGGTGTGTAGTGTAGTGTAGTGGGTGTGATGTGTAGTGTGGTGTGTAGTGGGTGTGGTGTGATGTGTAGTGTAGTGGGTGTGGTGTGGAGTGTAGTGTAGTGGGTGTGGTGTGTAGTGGGAGTGGTGTGATGTGTAGTGTAGTGGGTGTGGTGTGTAGTGTAGTGTAGTGGGTGTGATGTGTAGTGTGGTGTGGAGTGGGTGTGGTGTGATGTGTAGTGTAGTGGGTGTGGTGTGGTGTGTAGTGTGGTGTGGAGTGGGTGTGGTGTGGAGTGTAGTGTAGTGGGTGTGGTGTGTAGTGTGGTGTGGAGTGGGTGTGGTGTGGTGTGATGTGTAGTGGGTGTGGTGTGTAGTGTAGTGTGGAGTGGGTGTGGTGTGGTGTGATGTGTAGTGTAGTGGTGTGTAGTGTAGTGGGTGTGGTGTGTAGTGGGTGTGATGTGATGTGTAGTGTAGTGGGTGTGGTGTGTAGTGGGTGTGGTGTGATGTGTAGTGTAGTGGGTGTGGTGTGGAGTGTAGTGTAGTGGGTGTGATGTGTAGTGTAGTGGGTGTGGTGTGTAGTGTAGTTGGTGTGTAGTGTAGTGGGTGTGATGTGTAGTGTAGTGGGTGTGGTGTGTAGTGTAGTTGGTGTGTAGTGTAGTGGGTGTGATGTGTAGTGTAGTGGGTGTGGTGTGTAGTGTAGTGTAGTGGGTGTGGAGTGTAGTGGGTGTGGTGTGTAGTGGGTGTGGTGGGTAGTGTAGTGGGTGTGTGGTGTAGTGTAGTGGGTGTGGTGTGTGGTGTAGTGGGTGTGTGGTGTAGTGTAGTGGGTGTGTAGTGGGTGTGTGGTGTGGTGTCGTGGGTGTGTAGTGTGGTGTAGTGGGTGTGTAGTGTAGTGGGTGTGATGTGTAGTGGGTGTGGTGTGTAGTGTAGTGGGTGTGGTGTGTAGTGGGTGGGTGTGTGGTGTAGTGGGTGTGGTGTGTAGTGTAGTGTAGTGGGTGTAATGTGTAGTGGGTGTGGTGTGTAGTGGGTGTGGTGTGTAGTGGGTGTGTAGTGTAGTGTAGTCGGTGTGGTGTGTAGTGTAGTGGGTGTGGTGTGTAATGGGTGTGGTGTGGTGTATAGTGTAGTGGGTGTGGTGTGTAGTGTAGTCGGTGTGGTGTGGTGTGTAGTGTAGTGGTTGTGGTGTGTAGTGGGTGTGATGTGTAGTGTAATGGGTGTGGTGTGATGTGTAGTGGGTGTGTAGTGTAGTGGGTGTGGTGTGTAGTGGGTGTGTGGTGTAGTGTAGTGGGTGTGGTGTGTGGTGTGGGTGTGTGGTGTAGTGTAGTGGGTGTGTAGTGGGTGTGTGGTGTCGTGGGTGTGTAATGTGGTGTAGTGGGTGTGTAGTGTAGTGGGTGTGGTGTGTAGTGTAGTGGGTGTGATGTGTAGTGTAGTGGGTGTGTCGTGTAGTGTAGTGGGTGTGGTGTGTAGTGTAATGGGTGTGTTGTGTAATGGGTGTGGTGTGATGTGTAGTGGGTGTGATGTGTAGTGTAGTGGGTGTGTAGTGTAGTGTAGTGGGTGTGGTGTGTAGTGTAGTGGGTGTGTTGTGTAATGGGTGTGGTGTGATGTGTAGTGTAGTGGGTGTGGTGTGATGTGTAGTGGGTGTGGTGTGGTGTGTAGTGTAGTGGGTGTGATGTGTAGTGGGTGTGTAGTGTAGTGTAGTCGGTGTGGTGTGTAGTGTAGTGTAGTGGGTGTGGTGTGTAGTGGGTGTGTAGTGTAGTGTAATCGGTGTGGTGTGTAGTGTAGTGTAGTGGGTGTGGTGTGTAATGGGTGTGGTGTGATGTGTAGTGTAGTGGGTGTGGTGTGTAATGGGTGTGGTGTGATGTGTAGTGTAGTGGGTGTGGTGTAGTGGGTGTATAGTGGGTGTGGTATGTAGTGTAGTGGGTGTGGTGTGTAATGGGTGTGGTGTGATGTGTAGTGTAGTGGGTGTGGTGTAGTGGGTGTATAGTGGGTGTGGTATGTAGTGTAGTGGGTGTGGTGTGTAGTGGGTGTGATGTGTAGTGTAGTGGGTGTGGTTTGTACTGTAGTGTAGTGGGTGTGGTGTGTAGTGTAGTGGGTGTGGTGTGGTGTGTAGTGTAGTGTAGTGGGTGTGGTGTGTAGTGTAGTGGGCGTGGTTTGTAGTGTAGTGGGTGTGGTGTGTAGTGTAGTGGGTGTGATGTGTCGTGTAGTGGGTGTGGTTTGTAGTGTAGTGTAGTGTAGTGGGTGTGGTGTGTAATGTAATGGGTGTGATGTGTAGTGTAGTGGGTGTGTAGTGTAGTGTAGTGGGTGTGGTGTGTGGTGTGGTGTAGTGTGGTGTAGTGGGTGCGTAGTGGATGTGGTGTGTAGTGTAGTGGGTGTGGAGTGGAGTGTAGTGGGTGTTGTGTGTAGTTTAGTGGGTGTGGTGTTGTGTGTAGTTTAGTGGGTTTGATGTGTAGTGGGTGTGGTGTGTAGTGGGTGTGGTGTGTAGTGGGTGTGTAGTGTAGTGTAGTAGGTGTGGTGTGTAGTGTAGTGTAGTGGGTGTGGTGTGTAATGGGTGTGGTGTGATGTGTAGTGTAGTGGGTGTGGTGTGTAATGGGTGTGGTGTGATGTGTAGTGTAGTGGGTGTGGTGTAGTGGGTGTGGAGTGTAGTGGGTGTGGTGTGTAGTGTAGTGGGTGTGATGTGTAGTGTAGTGGGTGTGGTGTGTAGTGGGTGTGATGTATAGTGTAGTGGGTGTGGTTTGTAGTGTAGTGTAGTGTGTGTGGTGTGTAGTGTAGTGGGTGTGGTTTGTAGTGTAGTATAGTGGGTGTGGTGTGTAGTGTAGTGGGTGTGATGTGTAGTGTAGTGGGTGTAGTGTAGTTTAGTGGGTGTGGTGTGTATTGTAGTGTAGTGGGTGTGGTGTGTATTGTAGTGGGTGTGGTGTGTAGTGGGTGTGTAGTGTAGTGTTGTGGGTGTGGAGTGTGGTGTGTGGTGTGTGGGCGTGTGGTGTGGTGTAGTGTAGTGGGTGTGTAGTGGAAGTGGTGTAGTTATGTGTAGTGTAGTTGGTGTGGTGTGATGTGTAGTGTAGTGGGTGTGGTGTGATGTGTAGTGTAGTGGGTGTGGTGTGGTGTGTAGTGGGTGTGGAGTGTAGTGGGTGTGTAGTGTAGTGTAGTGGGTGTGGTGTGTGGTGTGGTGTAGTGTGGTGTAGTGGGTGTGTAGTGGATGTGGTGTGTAGTGTAGTGGGTGTGGAGTGGAGTGTAGTGGGTGTTGTGTGTAGTTTAGTGGGTGTGGTGTTGTGTGTAGTTTAGTGGGTGTGATGTGTAGTGGGTGTGGTGTGTAGTGGGTGTGTAGTGTAGTGTAGTAGGTGTGGTGTGTAGTGTAGTGGGTGTGTAATGGGTGTGGTGTGATGTGTTGTGTAGTGGGTGTGGTGTGTAATGGGTGTGGTGTGATGTGTAGTGTAGTGGGTGTGGTGTAGTGGATGTGGTGTGTAGTGTAGTGTAGTGGGTGTGATGTGTAGTGTAGTGGGTGTGGTGTGTAGTGGGTGTGATGTATAGTGTAGTGGGTGTGGTTTGTAGTGTAGTGTAGTGTGTGTGGTGTGTAGTGTAGTGGGTGTGGTTTGTAGTGTAGTGTAGTGGGTGTGGTGTGTAGTGTAGTGGGTGTGATGTGTAGTGTAGTGGGTGTAGTGTAGTTTAGTGGGTGTGGTGTGTATTGTAGTGTAGTGGGTGTGGTGTGTAGTGTAGTGGGTGTGGTGTGTAGTGGGTGTGTAGTGGGTGTGTAGTGTAGTGTTGTGGGTGTGGAGTGTGGTGTGTGGTGTGTGGGCGTGTGGTGTAGTGTAGTGGGTGTGTAGTGGAAGTGGTGTAGTTATGTGTAGTGTAGTGGGTGTGGTGTGATGTGTAGTGTAGTGGGTGTGGTGTGATGTGTAGTGTAGTGGGTGTGGTGTGTAGTGGGTGTGTAGTGGGTGTGATGTGTAGTGTAGTGGGTGTGGTGTGGTGTGTAGTGTAGTGGGTGGGTGTATGGTGTAGTGTTGGTGTGTAGTGTAGTGGGTGTGTTGTGTAGTGGGTGTGGTGTGATGTGTAGTGTAGTGGGTGTGGTGTGGTGTGTAGTGTAGTGGGTGGGTGTATGGTGTAGTGTTGGTGTGTAGTGTAGTGGGTGTGGTGTGTAGTGTGTGTGGTGTGATGTGTAGTGGGTGTGTAGTGTAGTGTAGTGGGTGTGGTGTGTAATGGGTGTGGTGTGATGTGTAGTGGGTGTGTAGTGTAGTGGGGGTGGTGTGTAGTGTAGTGGGTGTGGTGTGTAGTGGGTGTGGTGTGGTGTGTAGTGGGTGGGTGTGTGGTGTGTTGTAGTGTAGTGGGTGTGTAGTGGGTGTGGTGTGTGGTGTGGTGTCGTGGGTGTGTGGTGTGGAGTGTAGTGTAGTGGGTGTGGTGTGATGTGTAGTGTAGTGGGTGTGGTGTGTAGTGTGTAGTGTAGTGGGTGTGATCTGTAGTGTGGTGTGTAGTGGGTGTGGTGTGATGTGTAGTGTAGTGGGTGTGTGGTGTGGTGTGTAATGGGTGTGATGTGTAGTGGGTGTGTTGTGTAGTGGGTGTGGTGTGTGGTGTGGGTGTTTGGTTTAGTGTAGTGGGTGTGTGGTGTGGTGTCGTGGGTGTGTAGTGTGGTGTAGTGGGTGTCTAGTGTAGTGGGCGTGGTGTGTAGTGGGTGTGGTGTGTAGTGTAGTGTAGTGGGTGTGATGTGTAGTGTAGTGGGTGTGTCGTGTAGTGGGTGTGGTTTGTAGTGTAGTGTAGTGGGTGTGATGTGTAGTGTAGTGGGTGTGTAGTGTAGTGTAGTGGGTGTGGTGTGTAGTGGGTGTGGTGTGTGGTGTAGTGTCGTGGGTGTGTGGTGTAGTGTTGGTGTGTAGTGTAGTGGGGTGTGGTGTGTAGTGTAGTGGGTGTGTTGTGTAATGGGTGTGGTGTGATGTGTAGTGTAGTGGGTGTGGTGTGATGTGTAGTGGGTGTGGTGTGTAGTGGGTGGGTGTATGGTGTGGTGTAGTGTGGTGTAGTGGGTGTGGTGTGTAGTGTAGTGGGTGTGGAGTGGAGTGGAGTGGGTGTTGTGTGTAGTGTAGTGGGTGTGGTGTGTAGTGTAGTTTAGTGGGTGTGATGTGTAGTGGGTGTGGTGTGTAGTGGGTGTGTAGTGTAGTGTAGTCGGTGTGGTGTGTAATGTGTGTGGTGTGATGTGTAGTGTAGTGGGTGTGGTGTGTAGTGGGTGTGGTGTGTAGTGTAGTGTAGTGGGTGTGGTGTGTAGTGGGTGGGTGTGTGGTGTGGTGTAGTGTAGTGGGTGTGGTGTGATGTGTAGTGTAGTGGGTGTGTTGTGATGTGTAGTGTAGTGAGTGTGGTGTGTAGTGGGTGTGTAGTGAGTGTGGTGTGTAGTGGGTGTGTAATGGGTGTGATGTGTAGTGTAGTTGGTTTGTGTGTGTAGTGGGGTGTGGTGTGCTGGTGTAGTGTAGTGGGTGGGTGTATGGTGTTAGTGTTGGTGTGTAGTGTAGTGGGTGTGGTGTGTAGTGTGTTGTGGTGTGATGTGTAGTGGGTGTGTAGTGTAGTGGGTGTGGTGTGTAATGGGGTTGTGGTAGTGATGTGTAGGGGTGTGTAGTGTAATGGCGTGTGGTGTGTAGTTGGTGGGTGGTGTGGGTGTGGTGTAGTGTAGTGGGTGTGGTGTGTGGTGTGGGTGTGTGGTGTAGTGTAGTGGGTGTGTTGTGTAGTGGGTGGGTGTGTGGTGTGGTGTAGTGTAGTGGGTGTGTAGTGGGTGTGGTGTGTGGTGTGGGTGTGTGGTGTGGTGTCGTGGGTGTGTAGTGTGGTGTGGAGTGTGGTGTAGTGGGTGTGGTGTGATGTGTAGTGTAGTGGGTGTGGTGTGGAGTGTTGTGTAGTGGGTGTGGTGTGTAGTGTAGTGTAGTGGGTGTGATGTGTAGTGTGGTGTAGTGGGTGTGGTGTGTAGTGTAGTGGGTGTGTAGTGTAGTGGGTGTGATGTGTAGTGGGTGTGTAGTGTAGTGGGTGTGGTGTGTGGTGTGGGTGTGTGGTGTAGTGTAGTGGGTGTGTGGTGTGGTGTCGTGGGTGTGTAGTGTGGTGTAGTGGGTGTCTAGTGTAGTGGGTGTGGTGTGTAGTGGGTGTGGTGTGTAGTAGGTGTGTAGTTTAGTGTAGTAGGTGTGGTGTGTAGTGTAGTGTAGTGTAGTGGGTGTGGTGTGGAATGGGTGTGGTGTGATGTGTAGTGTAGTGGGTGTGGTGTAGTGGGTGTGTAGTGGGTGTGGTGTGTAGTGTAGTGGGTGTGGTGTGTAGTGTAGTGGGTGTGATGTGTAGTGTAGTGGGTGTGGTGTGTAGTGGGTGTGATGTGTAGTGTAGTGGGTGCAGTTTGTAGTGTAGTGTAGTGTGTGTGGTGTGTAGTGTAGTGTAGTGGGTGTGGTGTGTAGTGTAGTGGGTGTGGTTTTTAGTGTAGTGTAGTGGGTGTGGTGTGTAGTGTAGTGGGTGTGATGTGTAGTGAGTGTGGTGTGTGGTGTGTGGGCGTGTGGTGTGGTGTAGTGGAAGTGGTGTAGTGATGTGTAGTGTAGTGGGTGTGGTGTGATGTGTAGTGTAGTGGGTGTGGTGTGATGTGTAGTGTAGTGGGTGTGGTGTGTAGTGGGTGTGATGTGTAGTGGGTGTAGTGTAGTGTAGTGGGTGTGGTGTATGGTGTAGTGTTGGTGTGTAGTGTAGTAGGTGTGGTGTGTAGTGGGTGTGGTGTGATGTGTAGTGGGTGTGTAGTGTAGTGTAGTGGGTGTGGTGTGTAATGGGTGTGGTGTGATGTGTAGTGGGTGTGTTGTGTAGTGGGGGTGGTGTGTAGTGTAGTGGGTGTGGTGTATAGTGGGTGGGTGTATGGTGTGGTGTAGTGTAGTGTAGTGTGTGTGGTGTGGGTGTGTAGTGTAGTGGGTGGTGTAGTGTAGTGGGTGTGATCTGTAGTGTGGTGTGTAGTGGGTGTGGTGTGATGTGTAGTGTAGTGGGTGTGGTGTGTGGTGTGGGTGTGTAGTGTAGTGGGTGGTGTAGTGTAGTGGGTGTGATCTGTAGTGTGGTGTGTAGTGGGTGTGGTGTGATGTGTAGTGTAGTGGGTGTGGTGTGTAGTGTGTAATGTAGTGGGTGTGATCTGTAGTGTGGTGTGTAGTGGGTGTGGTGTGATGTGTAGTGTATTGGGTGTGGTGTGGAGTGTTGTGTAGTGGGTGTGGTGTGTAGTGTAGTGTAGTGGGTGTGATGTGTAGTGTGGTGTAGTGGGTGTGGTGTGTAGTGTAGTGGGTGTGGTGTGTAATGGGTGTGATGTGTAGTCGTGTGGTGTGGGTGTGTAGTGTAGTGGGTGTGTAGTGGGTGTGTGGTGTGGTGTCGTGGGTGTGTAGTGTGGTGTAGTGGGTGTCTAGTGTAGTGGGTGTGGTGTGTAGTGGGTGTGGTTTGTAGTGTAGTGGGTGTGGTGTGTAATGTAATGGGTGTGATGTGGTGTGTAGTGGGTGTGATGTGTAGTGTAGTGGGTGTGGTTTGTAGTGTAGTGTAGTGGGTGTGGTGTGTAGTGTAGTGGGTGTGATGTGTAGTGTAGTGGGTGTAGTGTAGTTTAGTGGGTGTGGTGTGTATTGTAGTGTAGTGGGTGTGGTGTGTAGTGTAGTGGGTGTGGTGTGTAGTGGGTGTGTAGTGGGTGTGTAGTGTAGTGTTGTGGGTGTGGAGTGTGGTGTGTGGTGTGTGGGTGTGTGTTGTGGTGTAGTGTAGTGGGTGTGTAGTGGAAGTGGTGTAGTTATGTGTAGTGTAGTGGGTGTGGTGTGATGTGTAGTGTAGTGGGTGTGGTGTGATGTGTAGTGTAGTGGGTGTGGTGTGTAGTGGGTGTGTAGTGGGTGTGATGTGTAGTGTAGTGGGTGTGGTGTGGTGTGTAGTGTAGTGGGTGGGTGTATGGTGTAGTGTTGGTGTGTAGTGTAGTGGGTGTGGTGTGTAGTGTGTGTGGTGTGATGTGTAGTGGGTGTGTAGTGTAGTGTAGTGGGTGTGGTGTGTAATGGGTGTGGTGTGATGTGTAGTGGGTGTGTAGTGTAGTGGGGGTGGTGTGTAGTGTAGTGGGCGTGGTGTGTAGTGGGTGGGTGTGTGGTGTGGTGTAGTGTAGTGGGTGTGTAGTGGGTGTGGTGTGTGGTGTGGTGTCGTGGGTGTGTGGTGTGGAGTGTAGTGTAGTGGGTGTGGTGTGATGTGTAGTGTAGTGGGTGTGGTGTGTAGTGTGTAGTGTAGTGGGTGTGGTGTGGAGTGTTGTGTAGTGGGTGTGGTGTGTAGTGTAGTGTAGTGGGTGTGATGTGTAGTGTGGTGTGGTGTGTAATGGGTGTGATGTGTAGTGGTGTGTGTGTGGTGTGGGTGTGGTGTGTGGTGTGGGTGTGTGGTTTAGTGTAGTGGGTGTGTAGTGGGTGTGTGGTGTGGTGTCGTGGGTGTGTAGTGTGGTGTAGTGGGTGTCTAGTGTAGTGGGCGTGGTGTGTAGTGGGTGTGGTGTGTAGTGTAGTGGGTGTGATGTGTAGTGTAGTGGGTGTGTCGTGTAGTGGGTGTGGTTTGTAGTGTAGTGTAGTGGGTGTGATGTGTAGTGTAGTGGGTGTGTAGTGTAGTGTAGTGGGTGTGGTGTGTAGTGTAGTGGGTGTGGTGTGTAGTGGGTGTGGTGTGGGTGTGGTGTGTAGTGTAGTGGGTGTGGTGTAGTGGGTGTGGTGTGTGGTGTAGTGTAGTGGGTGGGTGTATGGTGTAGTGTTGGTGTGTAGTGTAGTGGGTGTGGTGTGTAGTGTAGTGGGTGTGTTGTGTAATGGGTGTGGTGTGATGTGTAGTGTAGTGGGTGTGGTGTGATGTGTAGTGGGTGTGGTGTGTAGTGGGTGTGGTGTAGTGTGGTGTAGTGGGTGTGGTGTGTAGTGTAGTGGTTGTGGAGTGGAGTGGAGTGGGTGTTGTGTGTAGTGTAGTGGGTGTGGTGTGTAGTTTAGTTTAGTGGGTGTGATGTGTAGTGGGTGTGGTGTGTAGTGGGTGTGTAGTGTAGTGTAGTCGGTGTGGTGTGTAATGTGTGTGGTGTGATGTGTAGTGTAGTGGGTGTGGTGTGTAGTGTAGTGTAGTGGGTGTGGTGTGTAGTGGGTGGGTGTGTGGTGTGGTGTAGTGTAGTGGGTGTGGTGTGTGGTGTGGGTGTGGTGTGTAGTGGGTGGGTGTGTAGTGTAGTGGGTGTGTAGTGGGTGTGGTGTGTGGTGTGGGTGGGTGTGTGGTGTGGTGTCGTGGGTGTGTGGTGTGGAGTGTAGTGTAGTGGGTGTGGTGTGATGTGTAGTGTAGTGGGTGTGGTGTGTAATGTGTAGTGTACTGGGTGTTATCTGTAGTGTGGTGTGTAGTGGGTGTGGTGTGTAGTGTAGTGGGTGTGGTGTGGAGTGTTGTGTAGTGGGTGTGATGTGTAGTATGGTGTGGTGTGTAATGGGTGTGATGTGTAGTGGGTGTGTTGTGTAGTGGGTGTGGTGTGTGGTGTGGGTGTTTGGTTTAGTGTAGTGGGTGTGTAGTGGGTGTGTGGTGTGGTGTCGTGGGTGTGTAGTGTGGTGTAGTGGGTGTGTCGTGTAGTGGGTGTGGTTTGTAGTGTAGTGTAGTGGGTGTGATGTGTAGTGTAGTGGGTGTGTAGTGTAGTGTAGTGGGTGTGGTGTGTAGTGGGTGTGGTGTGTAGTGGGTGTGTTGTGGGTGTGGTGTGTAGTGTAGTGGGTGTGGTGTGTAGTGGTTGTGGTGTGTGGTGTAGTGTAGTGGGTGGGTGTATGGTGTAGTGTTGGTGTGTAGTGTAGTGGGTGTGGTGTGTAGTGTAGTGGGTGTGTTGTGTAATGGGTGTGGTGTGGTGTGATGTGTAGTGTAGTGGGTGTGGTGTGATGTGTAGTGGGTGTGGTGTGTAGTGGGTGGGTGTATGGTGTGGTGTAGTGTGGTGTAGTGGGTGTGGTGTGTAGTGTAGTGGGTGTGGAGTGGAGTGGAGTGGGTGTTGTGTGTAGTGTAGTGGTTGTGGTGTGTAGTGTAGTTTAGTGGGTGTGATGTGTAGTGGGTGTGGTGTGTAGTGGGTGTGTAGTGTAGTGTAGTCGGTGTGGTGTGTAATGGGTGTGGTGTGATGTGTAGTGTAGTGGGTGTGGTGTGTAGTGTAGTGGGTGTGGTGTGTAGTGTAGTGTAGTGGGTGTGGTGTGTAGTGTAGTGAGTGTGGTGTGTAGTGGGTGTGTAGTGGGTGTGTAGTGTAGTGTCGTGGGTGTGGAGTGTGGTGTGTGGTGTGTGGGCGTGTGGTGTGGTGTAGTGTAGTGGGTGTGTAGTGGAAGTGGTGTAGTGATGTGTAGTGTAGTGGGTGTGGTGTGATGTGTAGTGTAGTGGGTGTGTTATGATGTGTAGTGTAGTGAGTGTGGTGTGTAGTGGGTGTTTAGTGGGTGTGATGTGTAGTGTAGTTGGTGTGGTGTGTAGTGGGTGTGGTGTGTGGTGTAGTGTAGTGGGTGGGTGTATGGTGTAGTGTGGGTGTGGTGTGTAGTGTGTGTGGTGTGTAATGGGTGTGGTGTGATGTGTAGTGTAGTGGGTGTGGTGTGTAATGGGTGTGGTGTGATGTGTAGTGTAGTGGGTGTGGTGTAGTGGGTGTGGTGTGGGTGTGGTGTGTAGTGTAGTGGGTGTGGTGTGTAGTGTAGTGGGTGTGGTGTGTAGTGTAGTGGGTGTGATGTGTAGTGTAGTGGGTGTGGTGTGTAGTGGGTGTGATGTGTAGTGTAGTGGGTGTGGTTTGTAGTGTAGTGTAGTGGGTGTGGTGTGTAGTGTAGTGGGTGTGATGTGTAGTGTAGTGGGTGTAGTGTAGTTTAGTGGGTGTGCTGTGTATTGTAGTGTAGTGGGTGTGGTGTGTAGTGTAGTGGGTGTGGTGTGTAGTGGGTGTGTAGTGGGTGTGTAGTGTAGTGTTGTGGGTGTGGAGTGTGGTGTGTGGTGTGTGGGTGTGTGTTGTGGTGTAGTGTAGTGGGTGTGGTGTGTAGTGGAAGTGGTGTAGTTATGTGTAGTGTAGTGGGTGTGGTGTGATGTGTAGTGTAGTGGGTGTGGTGTGGTGTGTAGTGTAGTGGGTGGGTGTATGGTGTAGTGTTGGTGTGTAGTGTAGTGGGTGTGGTGTGTAGTGTGTGTGGTGTGATGTGTAGTGGGTGTGTAGTGTAGTGTAGTGGGTGTGGTGTGTAATGGGTATGGTGTGATGTGTAGTGGGTGTGTAGTGTAGTGGGGGTGGTGTGTAGTGTAGTGGGCGTGGTGTGTAGTGGGTGGGTGTGTGGTGTGGTGTAGTGTAGTGGGTGTGGTGTGTGGTGTGGGTGTGGTGTGTAGTGGGTGGGTGTGTGGTGTGTTGTAGTGTAGTGGGTGTGTAGTGGGTGTGGTGTGTGGTGTGGTGTCGTGGGTGTGTGGTGTGGAGTGTAGTGTAGTGGGTGTGGTGTGATGTGTAGTGTAGTGGGTGTGGTGTGTAGTGTGTAGTGTAGTGGGTGTGGTGTGGAGTGTTGTGTAGTGGGTGTGGTGTGTAGTGTAGTGGGTGTGGTGTGGAGTGTTGTGTAGTGGGTGTGATGTGTAGTATGGTGTGGTGTGTAATGGGTGTGATGTGTAGTGGGTGTGTTGTGTAGTGGGTGTGTGTGTGGTGTGGGTGTTTGGTTTAGTGTAGTGGGTGTGTAGTGGGTGTGTGGTGTGGTGTCGTGGGTGTGTAGTGTGGTGTAGTGGGTGTGTCGTGTAGTGGGTGTGGTTTGTAGTGTAGTGTAGTGGGTGTGATGTGTAGTGTAGTGGGTGTGTAGTGTAGTGTAGTGGGTGTGGTGTGTAGTGTAGTGGGTGTGGTGTGTAGTGGGTGTGGTGTGTGGTGTGGTGTAGTGTAGTGGGTGTGGTGTGTAGTGGGTGTGGTGTGTAGTGGGTGTGGTGTGTGGTGTAGTGTAGTGGGTGGGTGTATGGTGTAGTGTTGGTGTGTAGTGTAGTGGGTGTGGTGTGTAGTGTAGTTTAGTGGGTGTGATGTGTAGTGGGTGTGGTGTGTAGTGGGTGTGTAGTATAGTGTAGTCGGTGTGGTGTGTAATGGGTGTGGTGTGATGTGTAGTGTAGTGGGTGTGGTGTGTAGTGTAGTGGGTGTGGTGTGTAGTGGGTGTGGTGTGTAGTGTAGTGAGTGTGGTGTGTAGTGGGTGTGTAGTGGGTGTGTAGTGTAGTGTCGTGGGTGTGGAGTGTAGTGGGTGGGTGTATGGTGTGGTGTAGTGTGGTGTAGTGGGTGTGGTGTGTAGTGTAGTGGGTGTGGAGTGGAGTGGAGTGGGTGTTGTGTGTAGTGTAGTGGGTGTGGTGTGTAGTGTAGTTTAGTGGGTGTGATGTGTAGTGGGTGTGGTGTGTAGTGGGTGTGTAGTATAGTGTAGTCGGTGTGGTGTGTAATGGGTGTGGTGTGATGTGTAGTGTAGTGGGTGTGGTGTGTAGTGTAGTGGGTGTGGTGTGTAGTGTAGTGTAGTGGGTGTGGTGTGTAGTGTAGTGAGTGTGGTGTGTAGTGGGTGTGTAGTGGGTGTGTAGTGTAGTGTCGTGGGTGTGGAGTGTGGTGTGTGTGGTGTGTGGGCGTGTGGTGTGGTGTAGTGTAGTGGGTGTGTAGTGGAAGTGGTGTAGTGATGTGTAGTGTAGTGGGTGTGGTGTGATGTGTAGTGTAGTGGGTGTGTTGTGATGTGTAGTGTAGTGAGTGTGGTGTGTAGTGGGTGTTTAGTGGGTGTGATGTGTAGTGTAGTTGGTGTGGTGTGTAGTGGGTGTGGTGTGTGGTGTAGTGTAGTGGGTGGGTGTATGGTGTAGTGGGTGTGGTGTGTAGTGGGTGGGTGTGTGGTGTGGTGTAGTGTAGTGGGTGTGTAGTGGGTGTGGTGTGTGGTGTGGGTGTGTGGTGTGGTGTCGTGGGTGTGTAGTGTGGTGTGGAGTGTGGTGTAGTGGGTGTGGTGTGTAGTGTAGTGTGGTGTGATGTGTAGTGGGTGTGTAGTGTAGTGTAGTGGGTGTGGTGTGTAATGGGTGTGGTGTGATGTGTAGTGGGTGTGTAGTGTAATGGGTGTGGTGTGTAGTGGGTGGGTGTGTGGTGTGGTGTAGTGTAGTGGGTGTGGTGTGTGGTGTGGGTGTGTGGTGTAGTGTAGTGGGTGTGTTGTGTAGTGGGTGGGTGTGTGGTGTGGTGTAGTGTAGTGGGTGTGTAGTGGGTGTGGTGTGTGGTGTGGGTGTGTGGTGTGGTGTCGTGGGTGTGTAGTGTGGTGTGGAGTGTGGTGTAGTGGGTGTGGTGTGTAGTGTAGTGTAGTGGGTGTGATGTGTACTGTGGTGTAGTGGGTGTGGTGTGTAGTGTAGTGGGTGTGTAGTGTAGTGGGTGTGATGTGTAGTGGGTGTGTAGTGTAGTGGGTGTGGTGTGGGTGTGTGGTGTAGTGTAGTGGGTGTGTGGTGTGGTGTCGTGGGTGTGTAGTGTGGTGTAGTGGGTGTCTAGTGTAGTGGGTGTGGTGTGTAGTGGGTGTGGTGTGTAGTGTAGTGGGTGTGATGTGTAGTGTAGTGGGTGTGTCGTGTAGTGGGTGTGGTTTGTAGTGTAGTGGGTGTGGTGTGTAGTGTAGTGGGTGTGGTGTGTAGTGTAGTGGGTGTGTTGTGTAATGGGTGTGGTGTGATGTGTAGTGTAGTGGGTGTGGTGTGATGTGTAGTGGGTGTGGTGTGTAGTGGGTGTGGTGTGTAGTGGAGTGGAGTGTAGTGGGTGTTGTGTGTAGTGTAGTGGGTGTGGTGTGTAGTGTAGTTTAGTGGGTGTGATGTGTAGTGGGTGTGGTGTGTAGTGGGTGTGGTGTGTAGTGGGTGTGTAGTGTGTGTAGGGTGTGGTGTGTAGTGTAGTGTAGTGGGTGGGGTGTGTAATGGGTGTGGTGTGATGTGTAGTGTAGTGGGTGTGGTGTGTAGTGTAGTGGGTGTGGTGTGTAGTGTAGTGGGTGTGGTGTGTAGTGTAGTGGGTGTGATGTGTAGTGTAGTGGGTGTGTAGTGTAGTGGGTGTGGTGTGTAGTGGGTGTGATGTGTAGTGTAGTGTGTCTGGTTTGTAGTGTAGTGTAGTGTGTGTGGTGTGTAGTGTAGTGTAGTGGGTGTGGTGTGTAGTGTAGTGGGTGTGGTTTGTAGTGTAGTGTAGTGTGTGTGGTGTGTAGTGGGTGTGATGTGTAGTGTAGTGTGTGTGGTTTGTAGTGTAGTGTAGTGTGTGTGGTGTGTAGTGTAGTGTAGTGGGTGTGGTGTGTAGTGTAGTGGGTGTGGTGTGTAGTGTAGTGTAGTGGGTGTGGTGTGTAGTGTAGTGGGTGTGGTGTGTAGTGGGTGTGATGTGTAGTGTAGTGGGTGTGGTGTGTAGTGGGTGTGGTGTGTGGTGTAGTGTAGTGGGTGGGTGTATGGTGTAGTGTTGGTGTGTAGTGTAGTGGGTGTGGTGTGTAATGTGTGCGGTGTGATGTGTAGTGTAGTGTAGTGGGTGTGGTGTGTAATGGGTGTGGTGTGATGTGTAGTGGGTGTGTAGTGTAGTGGGGGTGGTGTGTAGTGTAGTGGGTGTGGTGTGTAGTGGGTGGGTGTGTGATGTGGTGTAGTGTAGTGTGTGTGGTGTGGGTGTGTGGTGTGGTGTCGTGGGTGTGTGTGGTGTAGTGGGTGTGTTGTGTAGTGGGTGTGGTGTGTAGTGGGTGTGTAGTGTAGTGGGTGTGGTGTGATGTGTAGTGTAGTGGGTGTGTCGTGTAGTGGGTATGGTTTGTAGTGTAGTGTAGTGGGTGTGATGTGTAGTGTAGTGGGTGTGATGTGTAGTGTAGTGGGTGTGTAGTGTAGTCTAGTCGGTGTGGTGTGTAGTGTAGTGGGTGTTTTGTGTAATGGGTGTGGTGTGTGGTGGGTGTGTGGTGTGGTGTAGTGTGGTGTAGTGGGTGCGTAGTGGGTGTGGTGTGTGGTGGTTGTGTAGTGTAGTGGGTGTGGAGTGTAGTGTAGTGGGTGTAGTGTGTAATGGGTGTGTGTGTAGTGTAGTGGGTGTGGTGTGATGTGTAGTGGGTGTGGTGTGTAGTGTTGTGGGTGTGGTGTGTAGTGTGATGTGTAGTGTGTGGGTGTGGTGTTAGTGGGTGTGGTTTGTAGTGTAGTGTAGTGGGTGTGGTGTGTTGTGTGTAGTGGGTGTGGTGTGTAATGTAGTGGGTGTGGTGTGTAGTGGGTGTGTAGTGTGTGTGTGTAGTGTGTGGGTGTGGTGTGTAGTGTAGTGGGTGTGGTGTGTAATGTAGTGGGTGTGGTGTGTGGGTGTGTAGTGGGTGTGATGTGTAGTGTAGTGGGTGTGGTGTGTAGTGTAGTGTAGTGGGTGTGGTGTGTAGTGTAGTGGGTGGGTGTATGGTGTAGTGTTGTGTGTAGTGTGGGTGTGGTGTGGTGTGTGGGTGTGATGTGTAGTGGGTGTAGTGTAGTGTAGTGGGTGTGGTGTGTAATGGGTATGGTGTGTGTGTGTGGGTGTGTGTGTGGGGGTGGTGTGTAGTGTAGTGGGCGTGGTGTGTAGTGGGTGGGTGTGTGGTGTGGTGTAGTGTAGTGGGTGTGGTGTGTGGTGTGGGTGTGGTGTGGGTGTGGTGTGTGGTGTGGGTGTAGTGGGTGTGTAGTGGGTGGGTGTGTGGTGTGGTGTCGTGGGTGTGTGGTGTGGAGTGTAGTGTAGTGGGTGTGGTGTGATGTGTAGTGTAGTGGGTGTGGTGTGTAGTGTGTAGTGTAGTGGGTGTGGTGTGGAGTGTTGTGTAGTGGGTGTGGTGTGTAGTGTAGTGGGTGTGGTGTGGAGTGTTGTGTAGTGGGTGTGATGTGTAGTATGGTGTGGTGTGTAATGGGTGTGATGTGTAGTGGGTGTGTTGTGTAGTGGGTGTGGTGTGTGGTGTGGGTGTTTGGTTTAGTGTAGTGGGTGTGTAGTGGGTGTGTGGTGTGGTGTCGTGGGTGTGTAGTGTGGTGTAGTGGGTGTGGTGTGTAGTGGGTGTGTAGTGTAGTGTAGTGTAGTGGGTGTGATGTGTAGTGTAGTGGGTGTGTAGTGTAGTGTAGTGGGTGTGGTGTGTAGTGTAGTGGGTGTGGTGTGTAGTGGGTGTGGTGTGGGTGTGGTGTGTAGTGTAGTGGGTGTGGTGTGTTGGGTGTGGTGTGTAGTGGGTGTGGTGTGTGGTGTAGTGTAGTGGGTGGGTGTATGGTGTAGTGTTGGTGTGTAGTGTAGTGGGTGTGGTGTGTAGTGTAGTGGGTGTGATGTGTAGTGGGTGTGGTGTGTAGTGGGTGTGTAGTATAGTGTAGTCGGTGTGGTGTGTAATGGGTGTGTGATGTGTAGTGGTGGGTGGGTGTGTAGTGTAGTGGGTGTGGTGTGTAGTGTAGTGTAGTGGGTGTGGTGTGTAGTGTAGTGAGTGTGGTGTGTAGTGGGTGTGTAGTGGGTGTGTAGTGTAGTGTCGTGGGTGTGGAGTGTAGTGGGTGGGTGTATGGTGTGGTGTAGTGTGGTGTGTAGTGGGTGTGGTGTGTAGTGTAGTGGGTGTGGAGTGGAGTGGAGTGGGTGTTGTGTGTAGTGTAGTGGGTGTGGTGTGTAGTGTAGTTTAGTGGGTGTGATGTGTAGTGGGTGTGGTGTGTAGTGGGTGTGTAGTATAGTGTAGTCGGTGTGGTGTGTAATGGGTGTGGTGTGATGTGTAGTGTAGTGGGTGTGGTGTGTAGTGTAGTGTGTGGTGTGTAGTGTAGTGTAGTGGGTGTGGTGTGTAGTGTAGTGAGTGTGGTGTGTAGTGGGTGTGTGGTGTGGTGTAGTGTAGTGTCGTGGGTGTGGAGTGTGGTGTGTGGTGTGTGGGCGTGTGGTGTGGTGTAGTGTAGTGGGTGTGTAGTGGAAGTGGTGTAGTGATGTGTAGTGTAGTGGGTGTGGTGTGATGTGTAGTGTAGTGGGTGTGTTGTGATGTGTAGTGTAGTGAGTGTGGTGTGTAGTGGGTGTTTAGTGGGTGTGATGTGTAGTGTAGTTGGTGTGGTGTGTAGTGGGTGTGGTGTGTGGTGTAGTGTAGTGGGTGTGGTGTGTAGTGTAGTGGGTGTGGTGTGTAGTGGGTGGGTGTGTGGTGTGGTGTAGTGTAGTGGGTGTGTAGTGGGTGTGGTGTGTGGTGTGGGTGTGTGGTGTGGTGTCGTGGGTGTGTAGTGTGGTGTGGAGTGTGGTGTAGTGGGTGTGGTGTGTAGTGTGGTGTGATGTGTAGTGGGTGTGTAGTGTAGTGTAGTGGGTGTGGTGTGTAATGGGTGTGGTGTGATGTGTAGTGGGTGTGTAGTGTAATGGGTGTGGTGTGTAGTGGGTGGGTGTGTGGTGTGGTGTAGTGTAGTGGGTGTGGTGTGTGGTGTGGGTGTGTGGTGTAGTGTAGTGGGTGTGTTGTGTAGTGTAGTGGGTGTGGTGTGTAGTGTAGTGGGTGTGTAGTGGGTGTGGTGTGTGGTGTGGGTGTGTGGTGTGGTGTCGTGGGTGTGTAGTGTGGTGTGGTGTGGTGTAGTGGGTGTGGTGTGTAGTGTAGTGTAGTGGGTGTGATGTGTACTGTGGTGTAGTGGGTGTGGTGTGTAGTGTGTGTGGTGTGTAGTGTAGTGGGTGTGATGTGTAGTGGGTGTGTAGTGTAGTGGGTGTGGTGTGGGTGTGTGGTGTAGTGTAGTGGGTGTGTGTGTGGTGTCGTGGGTGTGGTGTGTAGTGGGTGTCTAGTGTAGTGGGTGTGGTGTGTAGTGGGTGTGGTGTGTAGTGTAGTGGGTGTGATGTGTAGTGTAGTGGGTGTGTCGTGTAGTGGGTGTGGTTTGTAGTGTAGTGGGTGTGATGTGTAGTGTAGTGGGTGTGGTGTGTAGTGTAGTGGGTGTGTTGTGTAATGGGTGTGGTGTGATGTGTAGTGTAGTGGGTGTGGTGTGATGTGTAGTGGGTGTGGTGTGTAGTGGGTGTGGTGTGTAGTGGAGTGGAGTGGGTGTTGTGTGTAGTGTAGTGGGTGTGGTGTGTAGTGTAGTTTAGTGGGTGTGATGTGTAGTGGGTGTGGTGTGTAGTGGGTGTGGTGTGTAGTGGGTGTGTAGTGTAGTGTAGTAGGTGTGGTGTGTAGTGTAGTGTAGTGGGTGGGTGTGTAATGGGTGTGGTGTGATGTGTAGTGTAGTGGGTGTGGTGTGTAGTGTAGTGGGTGTGGTGTGTAGTGTAGTGGGTGTGGTGTGTAGTGTAGTGGGTGTGATGTGTAGTGTAGTGGGTGTGTAGTGTAGTGGGTGTGGTGTGTAGTGGGTGTGATGTGTAGTGTAGTGTGTCTGGTTTGTAGTGTAGTGTAGTGTGTGTGGTGTGTAGTGTAGTGTAGTGGGTGTGGTGTGTAGTGGGTGTGGTTTGTAGTGTAGTGTAGTGTGTGTGGTGTGTAGTGGGTGTGATGTGTAGTGTAGTGTGTGTGGTTTGTAGTGTAGTGGGTGTGTGGTGTGTAGTGTAGTGTAGTGGGTGTGGTGTGTAGTGTAGTGGGTGTGGTGTGTAGTGAAGTGTAGTGGGTGTGGTGTGTAGTGTAGTGGGTGTGGTGTGTAGTGGGTGTGATGTGTAGTGTAGTGGGTGTGGTGTGTAGTGGGTGTGGTGTGTGGTGTAGTGTAGTGGGTGGGTGTATGGTGTAGTGTTGGTGTGTAGTGTAGTGGGTGTGGTGTGTAATGTGTGCGGTGTGATGTGTAGTGTAGTGGTGTGGTGTGTTGGGTGTGTGTGATGTGTGTGGTGTGTGTGTGTGGGGGTGGTGTGTAGTGTAGTGGGTGTGGTGTGTAGTGGGTGGGTGTGTGGTGTGTGTGTGTGTGTGTGGTGTGGGTGTGTGGTGTGGTGTCGTGGGTGTGTAGTGTGGTGTAGTGGGTGTGTTGTGTAGTGGGTGTGGTGTGTAGTGGGTGTGTAGTGTAGTGTAGTGTGTGGGTGTGTGTGTGTGTTGTGTGTCGTGTAGTGGGTATGGTTTGTAGTGTGTAGTGGGTGTGTGTGTAGTGTAGTGGGTGTGATGTGTAGTGTAGTGGGTGTGTAGTGTAGTCTAGTCGGTGTGGTGTGTAGTGTAGTGGGTGTTTTGTGTAATGGTGTGTGTGTGGTGGGTGTGTGGTGTGGTGTAGTGTGGTGTAGTGGGTGCGTAGTGGGTGTGGTGTGTGGTGGTTGTGTAGTGTAGTGGGTGTGGAGTGTAGTGTAGTGGGTGTAGTGTGTAATGGGTGTGGTGTGTAGTGTAGTGGGTGTGGTGTGATGTGTGGTGTGTGGTGTGTAGTGTTGTGGGTGTGGTGTGTAGTGTGATGTGTAGTGTAGTGGGTGTGGTGTGTAGTGGGTGTGGTTTGTAGTGTAGTGTAGTGGGTGGGTGTGTGTAGTGTAGTGGTGGGTGTGGTGTGTAATGTAGTGGGTGTGGTGTGTAGTGGTGTGTAGTGGGTGTGATGTGTAGTGTAGTGGGTGTGGTGTGTAGTGTGTAGTGGGTGTGGTGTGTGGTGTAGTGTAGTGGGTGTGGTGTGTAGTGTGTTGGTGTGTAGTGTAGTGGGTGTGGTGTGTAATGTGTGCGGTGTGATGTGTAGTGGGTGTGTAGTGTAGTGTAGTGGGT
The DNA here is from genome assembly GCF_009769545.1 of Cyclopterus lumpus. NCBI lineage: Eukaryota > Metazoa > Chordata > Actinopteri > Perciformes > Cyclopteridae > Cyclopterus > Cyclopterus lumpus. Next base: position 4,868,169 of record NC_046972.1, read on the forward strand.
GTGGTGTGTAATGGGTGTGGTGTGATGTGTAGTGGGTGTGTAGTGTAGTGGGTGTGTAGTGGGTGTGGTGTGTAGTGGGTGGGTGTGTGGTGTGGTGTAGTGTGTGTGTGGTGTGGGTGTGTGGTGTGGTGTCGTGGGTGTGTAGTGTGGTGTAGTGTGTGTTGTGTAGTGGGTGTGGTGTGTAGTGGGTGTGTAGTGTAGTGTAGTGGGTGTGTCGTGTAGTGGGTATGGTTTGTAGTGTAGTGTAGTGGGTGTGATGTGTAGTGTAGTGGGTGTGATGTGTAGTGTAGTGGGTGTGTAGTGTAGTCTAGTCGGTGTGGTGTGTAGTGTAGTGGGTGTTTTGTGTAATGGGTGTGGTGTGTAGTGGGTGGGTGTGTGGTGTGGTGTAGTGTGGTGTAGTGGGTGCGTAGTGGGTGTGGTGTGTGGTGGTTGTGTAGTGTAGTGGGTGTGGAGTGTAGTGTAGTGGGTGTAGTGTGTAATGGGTGTGGTGTGATGTGTAGTGTAGTGGGTGTGGTGTGATGTGTAGTGGGTGTGGTGTGTGTTGTGGGTGTGGTGTGTAGTGTGTGTGTGTAGTGGGTGTGGTGTGTAGTGTAGTGTGTGTGATGTGTAGTGTAGTGGGTGTGGTGTGTAGTGGGTGTGGTGTGATGTGTAGTGTAGTGTAGTGGGTGTGGTGTGATGTGTAGTGGGTGTGTGTGTGTGTGTGGTGTGTAGTGTAGTGGGTGTGGTGTGTAGTGGGTGTGGTGTGTGTGTGTGGGTGTGTAGTTTAGTGGGTGTGGTGTGATGTGTAGTGGGTGTGTAGTTTAGTGTGTGTGGTGTGTAGTGTGTGTGGTGTTTAGTGTAGTGGGTGTGGTGTGTAGTGTAGTGGGTGTGTAGTGTAGTGTAGTCGGTGTGGTGTGTAGTGGGTTTGTTGTGTAATAGGTGTGGTGTGTAGTGTAGTGGGTGTGATGTGGGTGTGGGGGTGTGGTGTGTGGTGGGTGTGTAGTGTAGTGGGTGTTGTGTGTAGTGTAGTGGGTGTGGTGTGTAGTGGGTGTGGTGTTGTGTGTAGTGTAGTGGGTGTGATGTGTAGTGTAGTGGGTTTGGTGTGTAGTGGGTGTGTAGTGTAGTGTAGTCGGTGTGGTGTGTAGTGTAGTGTAGTGGGTGTGGTGTGTAATGGGTGTGGTGTGTGTGTAGTGTAGTGGGTGTGGTGTAATGTGTAGTGTAGTTGATGTCTAGTGTAGTGGGTGTGATGTGTAGTGTAGTGGGTTTGGTGTGTAGTGTGTGTGTGTGTGTGTGTGTGGTGTGTAGTGTAGTAGGTGTGATGTGTAGTGTAGTGGGTGTGGTGTGTAGTGTAGTGTAGTGGGTGTGATGTGTAGTGTAGTGGGTGTGGTGTGTAGTGGGGGTGGTGTGTAGTGTAGTGGGTGTGGTGTGTAGTGTAGTGGGTGTGGTGTGTAGTGTAGTAAGTGTGGTTTGTAGTGTGTATTGTAGTGTAGTGGGTGTGGAGTGTAGTGGGTTGTTGAGTGTAGTGGGTGTGTGGTGTAGTGGGTGTGGTGTGTAGTGTAGTGTAGTGGGTGTGGTGTAGTGTCGTGGGTGTGTGGTGTGGTGTAGTGGGTGTGGTGTGTTGTGTAGTTTCGTGGGTGTGTGGTGTGGTGTAGTGGGTATGGTGTGTAGTGTCGTAGGTGTAGTGAGGGTGTAGTGTAGTGGTTGTGTAGTGTAGTAGGTTTGTAGTGTGGTGTAGTCGGTGTGATGTGTAGTGTTGTGTGTAATGGGTGTGGTGTGATGTGTAGTGTAGTGGGTGTGATGTGTAGTGTAGTGGGTGTGGTGTGTAGTGTAGTGGGTGTAGTGTAGTGGGTGTGGTGTGTAATGTAGTGGGTGTGTGGTGTGGTGGTTGTGGTGTAGTGTGTGGGTGTGTTGTGTAGTGTAGTGGGTGTGGTTTGTAGTGTAGTGGGTGTGGTGTGATGTGTAGTGGGTGTGTAGTGTAGTGTAGTGGGTGGGTGTATGGTGTAGTGTTAGTGTAGTTGGTGTGTAGTGTTGTGGGTGTGTGGTGTGGTGTAGTGGGTGGGTGTATGGTGTAGTGTTGGTGTAGTTGGTGTGTAGTGTTGTGGGTGTGTGGTGTGGTGTAGTGCCGTGTAGTGTAGTCGGCTGGTGTGTTGTGTGGGTGTTTAATGTAGTGTAGTGGGTGTGTAGTGTAGTGGGTGTGTAGTGTAGTGTAGTGGGTGTTTAATGTAGTGTAGTGTCGTGTGGTGTGGTGTAGTGTCGTGGGTGTGTAGTGTATTGGTTGTGGTATAGTGGGTGGGTGTGTTGTGTGGGTGTGTAGTGGGTGTGGTGTAGTGGGTGTGTTGTTATACATACACATTTTGAGTGACACATTGAGTTAATCAGTTACATATAACTGTCTCAGTGAAGCATTATATTCGGGTCCTGGATGTGGAGCACCTAAACAGAATGTGGCCATTGTTAATGTCATCAAGAACCTCTTTGCTCTTCTTGCAATCAAATGTCTGCTGCGATATAATATAATAAACACGTGCAGCACTTATATGATAATGTGCATTTAAGCCACCTGTCTTTTATGATTCTTTAGTCACTCAGAAAACAAAAGCACTTTGAGTGAGACAGTCTGTTGCAGTCCATTTCTCCTCTGTGGTCCTTGGACTGTTGAAATAAGCTAAAAGCTTCCTCTGAATCCACAAAAAAATGTTCCACTTTTCATTTAGAGATTTGAAGACGTCGGACTCAGCGGTACGCTTTGAGTGAGCAGCTCAGACCACACACATAAACAAGAAAAGTGGATTGCTGTGTCAGCGCTCTGTAAGGGGGAAAGAGTTTCTGCCACCCTCACATTTTTATTACCCAGAAGGCTTTGCAGACGTGTGGAAATCTGTGATATTACATAGGTCTGTTCGTGGGATTTGCTCACTGCTCTCTGCTCCAGGAGGGTTCTCCAATATGAGGGAGTGGTTGCAATTCCAACTCCTGGCCAGCAGAGGTCAATAAAGGTAACTGATCACTGCACGTGTCACACTGAATCTGCACAGGGCATCCTGGGTTCTGGCTTTGCCCTCAAAGTCCAAGAGCAACACAGGCAGAAACATTTTGAGAAGAGGCGTAACCCTGCAGCGGGCCTCATCCAGGTATCTATGGATTTTTTTCAGATTTCTGTTTGGTGCTCCTGACAAAACGTCAAACATGTATTCTTTATTTGTGTTTCTCCATCCAGGCTATGTGGAGGTTTTATGCCACCAACCTTTCCCGCACAGATCTGCTGTACACTTGGGATTTCTACGAGCAGACTGTAGCCATCCCAATGTACAGGTACGCCATGAAACTGTCCGCATAGGGCCGCGCATTATTCAACCTATTCAATAAATGCAACTGTTTTCCCATATCACATTCTGCCATCTCTCCTATAACCGGGAAGCTGAGTAGAAATCCTGCAGGGCGTCCTCGTCTCATTGCATTGCAAACTCACTCATGGAATCAGATACCAGTGTGCGAAGAATCACACACTGGTGTTGCTTTTCCCTTTATGCTTTTCATAAGGGTAACAGTGGGTGAGGCTGGCGTATTGGCAGGTACGAAATGCTCTTCAAAAGACAAACTGCTAGCGGCTACTTTGTCAAACCAACTCATTCATCAGTCCAACTGTTTAAATCAGCAAATCAGCTGATTTCTGCCTTCTTGATGCAAGTAGAACGCCGCTGCCCGTCTTCCCCATCTGGGAACGGCTTCATGTCCGGTTTCATTCCAGTAGTCATTTGAGGGGGAAAGGTGATGACGAGCAGAATAGATGACTCCCAAACGAAATGGAATTAGCTTTCTAGTGCCCGGCGGCACGCTCTGACCTTCCAACACTGACTAAGTGAAAGAGACTTGACAGAAATGCTCTTTGTCTTTTCCCAGACTTATTCCACCTCTGAATCAGCTGGACCTGCTGAGGAATCTGAAGGGCAAGTCATTCAGGTATAAACACGAGGCAAAGCTCCTGCTGCTGCTGCTGCTGCTGCTGCTGCTGCTGCTGCTGCTGCTGATGATGATGATGATGAGTTTGGGATGCTCGTAATAAATGTTACTGGTGAAGCAATATTCTCGGAATAGAATTGGACAGATTTTAAAAATAAATAAATGAAATCCATATTAAAGCTACACTAATCCAATATGATCCCAATTATTAAGAGAGAATAATAACATTAAGACCTTCTGAGACCTGAATATTAAGATGACATTTCTCAAGGTTTGGCCAAAATATTTCAAAGCTAATTAACAGCTTGTTTCTGCTGCCCCCAAGTGGACAAGAAAAGCTACAATAATCAATATGATCGCAATTATTAACATGCAATAATAACGGCAATACGTCTCTGACACTGGTGAACAGAGTGGAGCATTTAGATAATTGAAGACACGATTACATTTGGTGAAAACCCAAATATCTAAAAGCTAATTAATAGCTTGTTTCTACTGCCTCCAAAAAGGTTATTGCAGGTTCAAATAAGTTATTATTTAAATACACATCCATAGCTATCGACTTAAGTGCCAGTTTTAGATTACATCATTGTTTTGCCTCTCGTATATTATTTGAATTTGCAGCAGCGCAGCTTTTACCATCCAGCGGCATGACTTAACATTGAGCATCTTGACAGCTCGACAACGCGTCGATCGTGACAATACAGTGTAACAACATGGCCGACTTGCACCGTGTCACAGCTGGTGTCCTCTCTCCTCACAGGAAGGAGTCTCAAATGGAAACCTCTCCCAGGTCTGTGATCTGATTGGTTCTCATCCCTTTTCACCTCCCCGTTGGCTTCTTTTCAAATCTGCTCTTAGCTGCTGCAGAGGCCCTCTTCTTGGGGGAGGTGTGTGTGTGTGTGTGTGTGTGTGTGTGTGTGTGTGTGTGTGTGTGTGTGTGTGTGTGTGTGTGTACCACCACGACCTCCTCCTTCAAGAATGGGCATGCTGCATTTGCTCAGAGATCAGCTGACATTGTTCTGTCCCGCCCCCTGAAGGCTCCACCCAATGAGCTGCTCTTTGATGCTTTCTGCACCACCTCAGGGATGGAAAGTGATTTGGAACACTTTACGAACATTGCTTGATTTTTATCACGTTGTTTTTTTCGAGCCAAAGAAACAAGTGTAATTATTGACAATGTGGTAACACTTTATCATGACTTCGTAACTCATTTGCATATTTTTGTTTTGAATGATTAGGATATACATTTAGAAAAATACTAGTGGCCATTTAAAATCCTTCCACATCATTTACGATATGCGACTGGTTGCAAATGAATGAAAGTGTTACTTGGATCACAGTATGGCGAGTATGACTGTATCCACTGCTACTCTGTTTGTGTCTCCTCTACTGCCCGCCACTCCAGTAGTGAACATGCACACAAAGACAGACTTTGCGGGTGCTGTCCGAGACCTATTAGGTATAGTGTGCACTGCAAGTCTGTGTGTGTCCTTCCTTTTCCTACCTCTGTTCCTCTCCCTCTTTAATTAAACACAAGGAAAGGAATCCCAGTAAATCCCAGTTTTTAATTGTATGTCACGTAGTGAAAAATAGATTCTTTATACTGTATATAGTGCAGTTCTGTCAATGATGTCGACATGAGAGAGCTAATCTACCCACAACTTTTACGTTTCTCTCTGGAAAAGAAACACCGATATACATCTTTGTTTATTGCCACAGTTGATTTATGGTTTCAGTTTAGTAATGACTTCATGCTGTTGATTTGCTTGCTGCCTTTTATTTTCCTAATCAGCACTTCTGTTCAGCAGGCAAGGTGCATATGGCCTAATACGTTTCCTTTGACCGATTCACGCATATCATTACGATGGTGAATTATATTGCACGATTTGTGTTCACTTTTTTTTTTTTTTTTTTTTTTTTTTTTGCATACAGTCTCTTCCTTTTTGAGGCGTGCGCTGTCACTCTGCTTCCCGTGCATGCTTGCTCGTAGCTCCCTGCTGCTTGTCCGACCCACCGAATGCTCCACTATGTTGGTATGTGGCCATGGCTCCTTCTGCTGTAGGACATTGCCCTTTTTGCGTTTCTGCTGAGGTAAGACTCACTATCACATCAGTGCTGAATTCGTCAAATTCCCAAGATTACACTCAGAGCAACACAGCAGTAGGATGAAGGCATTTAGTTTAGTAGCTGTGTGCATACATTTAATGACGCTGTAGAAAATACTAAACTAAATCGGTTACATTTCCCCCTCAAGCCGGAAGGCCAGCCTCAAGGACAAGGTGTTCCCCAGTCCCTCCAAGGCTCCCATGTCCAAGGGGAAAGCCCATTCCCCGGGTCCGGAAGACGGAGCCGAGGCGAGTCCCGGCAAAGACGCCAAGAGCTGGAGCTTCAACGAGAAGAACCGAGGGCCAAAGCACTCCTTCAGGGCCAGGGGCAGCGCCTCGCGGCAAAACTCCGAGGGTGAGAGAGCTCCACACAGTGCAGCATCATGAGTGTTAAAGGGGCCGCTACTTCTTGTCTGAGGAATAGCTATTTGCCAATCGATCGCGGTCGAATAAGTGATTCATTTGCGGTATAATTGCATTCAAGTGTGGGTGGAAAATCTCTCAGAGAGCATTCAAACCTTCACGAAACACTTTAAACAGTTTGCATCTGTTTAAAGGATGAGCTGTGCATCCTCTGCTTAATCCCTTTCTACCTGAAACAGATGGACAGATCTCTCCAGCTGTGTGTTTCTAGAAGGAGGAGTTGATGGCCCTTAATTGATTTACAATTAAGCCTATCTTATCTCACTGTGCCGACTGTTGCTATATGCCGTGATTCCTCCCGTATGCATTCAAACATACGAGGAAGACGCCAAAGCCGACGTTTCAACATTGTGCCGGGGAGAAAATGGAGCCATCGCTCGTTGCATCCGCATGTCATCCTGTGTCGGTTCAAGTCGGCTGGCAAAAAGGCAAAGAAACAGCGACATAGAGAAGTCTGTTTCTACCTTGAACCAATTGTCCTTGGTTAGCCTACAGCTGTACATTCTACCACATGAGTTGCAGACACTTTAGAATCGATGCAGTGTGGTACGGCTAAATGTCAGAGCAGAGAGAGGCCGGCCTTTTCAAACATGAACCAGAAATCATTCTGTGTCCTCCACTTGTTCCATGTTTGGAATCGATTTGTCTGCCATTGTCATCCTGTTACACTCCATAACAAATCTTTCCCCATGTCTCTCCTCTCTCCTCTCTCTTTGCAGCAATTGAAGGTTTAATAAGTAAGACATTGGGATATTATGGGGGAAATACTCAAAATAAAAAGTCAGCTACACCGGTCTGAGAAGCCTGCATGTTGAAATATGCTGGGATGTGTTCACTTGACCTGGACCCTTTTTAATTTTGATTTTCTCCTCATGAGTTTTCCTACTCAACGATGACTGAAGACTGAAGCATGATACTAGCTGAGAACAAGCATGTATGAATATTAGGATTCCCAATAAAGATGATGATTATATTTTATCTACATTGGTGTCAGGCCGAGTCGATTGTGGGTTCAAGTCAAGTGGTGCCAAGAAAATTGACCCGGAGACCAAAAGGCCCCAAAGCCCTGCTTTATGTTGCATGAAGAGACCTCTCACTTTCCCTGCCAGAACCTCTTCCAATTTCTGTTCGACCGCAATTAGGCCTTGACTCCTTTTGCCTGTGCAATAAGTTTCAAAATCCATAGATTACAACGCTAATCTAGACTGTAATTGGTGGTGGGAAGAGAGCACTTGTCCTTAAAGGGTTCAGTAAAGCTTTATCCCATCAGCACTATCCTTCAATTCTGCACCAAGTTCTTTTCTTTGTTTTCTCCGTTGTTCCGCAAAGCCTGCTCACCACACTCACAAGCTAACTGGCTAACTGGCTTGAAACCAACTTGGTAATTGAATTTTACACCTTTTTATAAAGCAAATGCTTTGCTGCTGCTGTGGACGCTGGGCGTGTGGAAGCAGATTAAATATGCTTTAAGAGTGCTCTTGTCTTTGCTCTGTAGAGGCGAGCCTCCCAGGAGAGGAAATTGGCGACGACAAGAGCTGTCACTGTGAGTTCCTCACTCAAGAATTACCAGCAGGCCTGAGGGTGACAATAAGGGCAATCTGGTAAGGATTAGTTTTATCACCCAATTTGAATGGTTCTGCAGTATTTACTTATGTTTTGTGTTCATGATCAATCATCAATGGTGCATACCATAGTGCCGTCATAGTGTTTAAGGATAGCGTTGCATTTTTTGGTCTGTTTAGCCATCATTCATCCATTGCACTTAAGTTTACTGGTGAGATCTGGGAACGTGGTGATATCACTAAACAGAAGTCTGATGAGGCAAGAAGTCAGACAATCAGACAGCTTTATAACTAATGTCCAGGGAAGGTAAACTTATCCGGAAGAGAAAAATGAAACCAAGTTTTTTGTGAACCGACACAGACCAACGTTCTGGTTCAACTTTGACCTTGTGGCTCTCACTTGAGTTTTTTTCCCTCCAAGCGAAGTTGGACTTTGTTGTTGTGTCCCCCAGATCTCAGAAAGGACTTTGGCTAGTTCAATGTTTTTATAACCAACAGAGGCGATGGCCAGTATTCTGACAAAAAGGTCAGAGCGTGACGCTTCATTCTTGACCTTTGACAAAGCAGTTCGACAAAATAATCTTGATTCGGGGTCCACTTACTTGTTTTTTCCTGAACACTCAATCATATCGAACATTCTTAGTGAGTCCTCTCAGTTGCTGTGGCTTTGCTTGTGTGTGACTAAGAGCGCAATCTGCTGTTGAAGACCGTGAGATGTGGTGGAAAGATCTGGAAAAAGCTCTGGGCCTTGAGATTATTTAGTCAAACTATGAAAGTCACCCACAAGTCCTAATGAATTATCCCTAAAGAAAGAACCGTTTCCTCATCGACTGTTTCAAATTGGTATGAAAGGCCTTTTTGACGGAAGACATTTTGACATGTGACAGTAGAACAAATAAGAATGAAAGCTGAATCCCATTTAGCTGCTTCCGTTTTGAGGGTTGTGATACGTGTGTCACGGCTTATTGGGACACCTTGTCATTCATGTCATTATTAACGCCTGGGCCTCAACAACAATGTGTCCTCCCTCAGCATCATGAAGTTTCTGGTGTCAAAGCGGAGGTTCAAAGAGAGCTTGCGGCCTTATGACGTCATGGATGTGATCGAGCAGTACTCGGCAGGTCACCTGGACATGCTGTCCCGCATCAAGAACCTGCAGTCCAGGCAAGTGAGCGTTCGCTACCCAGTCGATTGCAGTCTAAATCTGACCCGCGCTCGTTTCCAGGTCGTCTCAGGGTGAACAACTGTCCCGTGAGTCTAAAGGTCAGACTGGATACGGAGGACGCATCTTCAGTTCATTAATTTTGGTTCCACCATCAGTTTCAACTCGGTGTGACCGCAGAGTTGTGGTTCAGTAATTCCGTGTTGGTGGTTTTCGCTGGATACAAACATGTCGTGACACACCAGCCATTGATTCGCCTGTTCCATTTTGTCCAGCGGCATGTGTTGTATTCAGATCCCAGTGTTGTGTGTGTGTGTGTAACATTTCTTTATACACTCCTTCAGCTTGGTCACAAAATCATTTTAGATCCAACATTGATGTATAATCCCATTGTTTTACCTCCCGCGGGTTAGCTCCTCACAGGTCTAACTTGTAGAATGAATATATTCCAACAGTGAAATACATGCACTCTTCATCAAACGAAGCAAGTCAGACGTATGTCCTGTGTGTGTGTGGAATATATTGACATGTGTTCTCCATAGCTGATGTGATTCCCGACGTTGCTTCATTTTGCATTGCGCTCATATCGTCTCTGTGTGCCTTGCCAGGATAGATATGATTGTGGGGCCCCCTCCCCCATCAACACCTCGCCATAAGAAGTCCACTGAAGGCCCTAGGTTAGGTTAATAGACTGCACCCCTAGAATGACCATTTTAACAGCATTATTCTCTTTCCACCACAGCCCAAATATTGAAGCAGTTACATTGCTACCTTTATTATTTTGATTGACAGAACCCCTTTTGAGTTCAAGCCACTCTCATTTAGCCAGATGACACATGCTGAGATACAGTTTAACATTTTCATATTAAAGAGCATCAAGACTGGAGTGCACAAGCTCTTATGTCACATTAGATCAGCTGCTGTCAAGAAATGAACCCCCCCCCCCCCCCCACACACACACACACACACACACACACACAAAAAAAGCGTGGCTTCCCGTCGCTGTTCTCCCTGATTGTTATGGAGCCGTGTCACGTGGCCCCACTCAACAGGGGTTTGACAGAGCTAGATGCTTGCCCTCACATTGGAGAGACAGAAGGACAGCTCCCCAGCAGGATGCAATGGAAATGAAGCATGAAGCGCAACAAAAGCATGCCAAGTGATGCATTTTGGCCCCCAGACAAAATGTCCCCCCTCCAGCCACTCTGTGTCTCATTAAAGGCCGCCTGATTTCATGATGCATGCATCCACACTGTCAACCTGAAATCACTACTTTCTCTGGAAACATGGGCCGCCATTCATTCATTCCAAATATACTTGTGGCTTGATGAGTATCGTCGACATGCTTTCTTTCCCTAATTTTCATGTAACGGTACTTCACTATCAATTTTGGCATCATGAACTTCTTAACTTGAAACCCATGTGACAGAATGGAGTGTTTGTGTTTAATCTGCGATATTACTTTTCTCTAAATGCTAGAGTTGACCAGATAGTTGGTAAAGGTCCTAAAGCTGAGGGAGAAGCGTCCGATGACCAGAGCATGATGGGACGTCTGATCAAAGTGGAAAAGCAGGTATGAATGTTTCCTCAAGGGTTGGGTCAGGTTTTGGGAACACCGTTTCTACATTGTGTGTGTTTTTCTTTCTCCCCACAGGTGATCGGCATGGACAGGAAACTGGATTTCCTGGTCAACATGTATGTGCAGCGCATGGGCATCCCTCGTTCGGAAACCGAGGCCTTTTTCCACTCCAAGGAGCCGTATCCGGCACCGCCTTACCACAGCCCGGAGGAGTGCAAGCTGGAGAAGGAGGAGGAGGAGGTGAAGGAGGAGAAGGAGTTGCAGACGTGCTCGGCGGCAGCTGCTCCGTGCTCGGATGGGTCTCTGGAAAAGAAAGATCCTTTGCTGGGTCGGCACGTGGCCAGATCGGTGGGCACCTCCTCTGGCAGCCACGGCAGCCACAGCCGCCCCTCTACCTCCTGGCAGCACCAGCTGCAGCACCCCCTCAGCCAGCCCGCCTGGAACAGCAGCGTGGCCAACACGCCCTCGCCGGTCGGTGGCTGCGGCGATCACTCGCCAAACCTGTTCCGCCTCCCGCCCCCGCCTGCTCCGGTCCACGACCGGTCCTCCTCCGGCCCCGGCGTCAGCGGCAGAGAGAGCGGCTCCCGGAGCAGGAGACGCCACAGGAGGCGTCAGCAGGACACTGCCGCCGTGGAGAGCGACACGTCCCTGTCCATCCCGTCCGTCGACCACGAGGAGCTGGAGCGCTCCTTCAGCGGCTTCAGCATCTCCCAGGCCAAGGAGGACTTCTTTGGGCCCTCTTTCTTCATGGGCTCCGGAGCCGGAGCAGGGACTGAGGCCGCAGCCGGACCTGCACTCTGTGCCAAGGTCAGACCCTTCATAGCAGAGGGGGAATCGGACACAGACTCTGACCTCTACGCTCCCTCACCTCTGTCCTTCACCGGGGAGGAGTCATGTGCAGAACGGGCGTGGCCAAGACTAAAGTAGGCCATCGGGAGTCCTAACAGGAGCCAACTGACGGACTGTTGCTGCTGACGATGCTATTAACGGCCATTTGAGGTTAAGTGAATGGGTACGATTAGCAGTTTATTACAGAGGATGAGAATATGTACTTATACAAACAAAAGAGTCGTCCTTTATAGCCTTTTAGTTTTATTTGTGGTCCAGTCCTTTACACGCAATGCTTAATTACGGTTGTATTGCGTTCCATCAAGATCTTGGTTAATAGGAAGATAGCTGTTTAGGGACATTTCTTTCTCACTTGGGCACATATAAGTTGTGTTTATTAGGGGTGAAATGTGCGCGACAGTACAGATGTGTGAGAGTGATTCATGACACTTTTTCATTTGGCACTGAACTCGTCTCACCCCACGGTTAGCATAGTGTCTTGATATAACTTCTATACCTTTGAATGACTTGTTTCCAAAACCTTAGCTATCATAATCAATTAGATTAGAGAGAAGACATGTGCTTGCTTTTCAGCATCGTTAATTCAACCTGGTGTTCACGAAGTACTGCAGAACACCTCCTCTCAAAGTATTGCAGATAATAAACCGGTGCACCTACTGCATGGCATGTTAAATGGTTGATTTAATGGACGGCGTTATAAGCTGGCTACAAAACCAGACGGAAAGTCAACAGATAAATTCCACGAGTGTTTCTCTTCTATACAAACAAACGGAGACGTGCGTGCATGCCCAGTTTTAAGCTAAAATACGTTCACTTTTTTTTTATGGGGCTTGAATTGAGTTATGTAAATGCTGCCCAAGCTTGCTAATTTAAACATGTTTTCAGGGTAAATATGCCCACAAATAATGTACACAGAAGGCAAATGTTTAATGACACTTATGGAAGCAAAAATGGACATTAAATCCTATATTTTGTATTGTTATCACACAACATGCAGTTGGCCTAAGTAAATCATATGGGACACTTGTTACTCAGACGTGAAGGTATTGAGCCTGCGATGCATAGGTCCGTCTTTTAGAGTCTCTGCTGCTGTGTCAGTCCTTCACTAAATGAGGAACACGCAATAAACAGCAAGCAGGGCAATCGAGAACCAACATCAGAATGGCCTTATTTTTCAAGTTAATAAATCCACATTTTCAAGGGCTGTTACAGTTTTAGCCACTGATAGTGCTAAAAGCATGGGATTGTGACATCTGAGGCATGAACAGTTCTTGTTACCTTTAAAACTAACCTGAGTCGTAGGAAATTGGACATTCTTCAACATTTTAACACTTGCACTAAAAAAGTACATTTAGTAGAGACTGTTTTTAAACAAGATAAACAATCCATTTATTTGTTCTTTTCAGAAAAGAAGAAACAAACCTGCTGGCATGTTTTCTACAACCCAAAGAAAGGACCTGTAGGGCTTTACATGATACAGTAGCTCTTAGTTCAACACCATCATGCAACTGCATCGTCTTCAATAATAAAACTTTGTACATCACTGAAAATCGTTGGTCTCTATCAATGCAGCAATACAGTGAGATGCTCCGCTGTGTGCCAGCCGTGTGGTGTAACAGTGGCAACGTATCAGTAGATGGCAATCAAGAGCTTCAGCTGAGTGGGTTCTGAACATAATGGATGGATGATATAGACGGAATGGAAATAAATATACAGACAGATACCTCCAACCCAAATACTGTACTTATTAATGACTCATAACAAATATACAGTGTAACTGATCTAAAACGCATTAATAAAGGATTCATGAACCTTTAATGACACCATTACAACTTGTAATCCCTTTATAACGGATGATGTATCAGAAAGTGGGACCTGGAATAGCTTACCCATTCAGCCACAACAGGTTAGCGAGGTCAGACACTGACAAACGGGCAACAAGGCCTTGCTCACAGTTCATCCCAAAGGGGTTGGATGGGTTTGAGGTCCGGGCTGTGTGCAGGCAAACCATTTATTTTCTTTTTGAAGGGGCCAGCCCCAAAATGTTATATGCATGTGGTATGTCGACATACATTTGGCCATACGGAGTAGATAAAGCCACGGCCTCCACTACTGCCTAAACGTCAGCGAAAACACGGTTGATTTATTCATTGCTATCGCCTGACAGATTTTATTTAAGAAGCTATTTAACAACAATTGGCTAATGCCAGTGAAACGGCGACGGAGCGTTTCCACGCCACACACTCAGCCTTGGCTCAGCCAATTTGTTAAGTGTTGTGAGGTCAGGGTTTTAGTTTGAAAGGGTGATACAAAGAGGAATTGATTAGCTCATTAATAAAAGTCAGACAATGGCGACACAGCACCTAAAGCGTATTTACTCTCTGCAGCACCTGCGGGGAATTTCCGATGTCTTGACCAGCCGGAGCGCAGACCAGAGGACAAGCAACCAGCAGGGGCAAGCATTTGAAATCTATATGGCAGGGAATATGTGAATATATCAATATACACCCAGAGTGGACAACAACGCGCCCAGGATCCACACAAAGTTTTGACCCAAAATGAATCACTAACAATTTAAATTCCTCAAGGTTGTCATTTTTATTTTTTATTTTTGCATGAGCACAGTGATAATGCCAATCCGTTTGCACGTGACATTTATTTAAAGATGAGAGATTTAAGTTTAAACAGTGTATCATTAGATAAAGGTGGGACATTGACCATTTGCTGATGAATGACAAGAACCAACAATCAATGAAACCATTAGGGAACCCGGCTTTTACGAGGGATCTGTCGAGGAAGAGGCCAAAAACAGATTTGTTGTTTGACACGTTTCACCACCGAGTGACCCGACAGGAACGTAACAAGGACGCAGCTCAGACTCATTGTTACACCTAAATACTTCCTTTCCTTTCCAGACAAGAACATAAGGACACTGAAATGATTGTGCCATAAATGTAGAAAATGAAAAGGAACTCGCATGCTGCTTCTTTAAATGAGCTCAACTGCAAAGTCTCATTCTGCCACAGACGACTCTCCACATCTGAAGCTCAGAGGCACGAACCGCTCTGTGTCCTTGACACCAGTTGTGTTTGTGCTCAGGTCTGGTGGGCTCCATGTAAACATTGTATTTGTGTATAGTGTCACAAGTTAACAACAGCGAAACGGCATCAATGTCCACCAAAGGCAGTCACAGGTGACCTTCCTTTGTTCCTCTGGAACAAACACACCCACACACACACACACACACACACACACACAAATACATGGAAAGACACAAGGACGGGGGCTGGGATTAACGGTTGTATAAATGATATTGGCGAACATATATCACAATTTAGGGGCATTAACTTTGGCCGCATCAGAGACAAATGGTTGTCATAGTGACCCAATGGAAAAGTGTGGCTCTTATAGTATGTTGTATCATGATATAAATGTGTGACATCATAAATTCATAGTCACATTTAGGACAGACGTCAAGAAAGAGGGTTTTATAACGACTACTCTCGTCACGTGTGGAGCTTAAATGTGATTTGATTCTGTGTGGACAATATTTCAGTTCTGGGTCAACAACATAACAAAAGGGGGAAAAAAGTAGGGAATCCATATATTGGTTCCTGTACCTCAGACTAAACCTAATTGGGTGCGCCGAGCATATCATTAATCATCAGACAATTACAGACTGGGATTGATCCTAATTCCCTGAAGACTTTTGCCAGAAGCAAGTCTAGTCATCGTCGATCAGATGGGAGGAAGGATATGGCAATTGTATCAATACATATACGACTTGACTAATTAGCTTGATATTCTCGTTATTAGACGGATAAAATCACAAATAGGTAACTTGCCTGTGAACACATTTAGAGAAGATAACCGGAGAGTATAATGGATATTCTTTAGAATGATGTCAATGTGTTGGAGTTTAAAAAGTGCCTTCGTCATCACAGCAAATGTTATGATTGTATGACCATGAGATAATACATGAAACATATCACATATTTCATTTAAAATCTCAAATCTGGTAAATATCGTTGCTATATTTCGCCATGGTTTGAAACTCGTGTTCAAAAACATCACTGATGATGATCCACTAAAAAAATATGTTTTTTAAACCTTTAAACATGCAGTGATGTTTTTTTGCCAAACAACACAAACTTGCGTGAGAGTGAAAAACTACTGAGGGCCCTTTTCCAATATTTTGAGGGAGCTAATGCACGTACCGTAAACATCAGTTATGTCAAAAATACATACCGAAAACCGTAGTGAGGAAGTATGCTTTTGGTGTTTGCATTTTTGCCATTTTTGTGACATACCAGCTTTATGTGTCTGCAATGGTATTCATAACACCGGAGCAGCTTCTGTAAGCGATCAATGTTACTGGAGGGACACAAAGGAAAGGAAGGTGATGTAAATTGAAGTAGACTTTATGAATACATATAGTCCCTGACCTGCCGATAGCACATTTCTTCTGCAGGCAGGAAATGAATAGGACCCCTTTTACTTTCAGCAGAGAAGTTTACAGGAAAGGAACAACTCACCTTTGATCAATGGTGGAGCAACACCACCCATGCAGTGTTTTGTGTGTGGTAATAGCCTCTAACTTTTAAAATGGTGAAAAAATAATGTTAATGTCATTAAAACGCAGTTAAAGCATTGACTCTCTTTTTAAGATGTAAAAGAAGCTTCACACCTGAAATATATTTGAGACAGGGCAAAAGCTATCAATTCTTACACTGAATATATATTTTACATTTGGTTTAACGGTCACAGTTTAACTACTTATCTTCCATTTTTCTAAAGTGAATTGCCACACTCATAAAGGGCAGAGTCATGCTTGGTCTTGACTTGGTCTCAGTTTGGATGGTCACTACAACGCTGGCTGACAGCTCAAATCTTTACTTCTAAGGTCATGTTGTACAAGGTACATTTGACTAAACGAGTCATTACTTCGATTTCGATTGAGAACCCCAAATTGAAGTTGACAGATCTTCATTTCATAGTTTTAGAGTGATCATGTTTGATGCCAATCATGATTACCTTGTAATTTCAAGAACGCTCCACATAAATTTGAGATTGGTCAGGGATATTGAATTGGAAAATGTATTAACACACCGATACTGTGTCTCATGAGCAGGTCTTCTTACTGCCCTGTGGTGTTGAAGCTGTATTGAGCAAGTTGAATGCTGGGTAATGCTCTGAATTTGTTTGTAGGGCGCATAATTTTTTGATAATCCAAGATTTACTTCAACACGACTTAAAATAATACGCCGGGGACCAGAAATTAGAAATACCTTTTGGTTATGTATTAGGTTTGAGCATTGAGTACGACCACAATATGACTACTACCAAATAACTCGAAATACAACAGTACTCATACTACCAATTTTACTGCAACATAAGAATCCCACTCACTTGTTTAAATGAATGGAGATATAACAGAAGATAGCGAAACAATGGGAAGAGTTCTGTTGCTGAGTCCATTAAGGTCGCACAATGTAGCTCAATAAATCCTTCTCAGCAAAATGAAGGAAACATAATTCAACTCCAGGCAAACAAACATAATTAAACTCCTCGCAGACAAAGAAACAATGCCGCTAAAGCACAATAAGTTCTCAGCTTATTCCATGTTAGTGCTTAAATTATAATTGTTCATGGTAAACTTCAGCACACGTCGTCATACTGCAGATAGACAAAAGAAGCCACAAGACTGCATACTGGAGATATAACCACTGTCCTGGCCCGACAGACTCGGGAGAAGGATGAACTCGAGAGGTAGATGTAGATCTTTCTGGCCGATACAGCAAATTACCAATATGTGAATATTTACAGAGCCTAGAAAATGTAGCTGCTTTTCCATTCATTAGTATGCAGTGGGAGTAGCAGGGTTGATCTCACAGAGCCTTTAGGAGAACATCTTACTGATGTTAAGAGTCTAAAAGAGCCAGGTTCCCCATGAATGACTGGTACTACCTGATAGCAACTGCCAAAGGAAGCTAATCGGGGTGGTGGGTATATCTGATCTTAAATCCATAACTGATAGTGACATCAGGAAATGCTTCAATAATTACAATGATGGATTCTTGAACCAAGAAAGCAGAAGGGGTATTCAAATGCATGGAGCTTTGGTGTCAGGGATGTCCGCACGCCCAAGGAGACGACACTCGTCATAAGGCCTTTGTCTGACCAGGAGTTTTAACTCTCTGACCTTGTGGAAAAGAAGAGAGAGAGAGAGAGAGAGATAGAGATAGAGATAGAGAGTGAGAGGAGAAGACAGGGAAACAAAACTGAGCCACATAAATAATCTGTTGACTGCACGTCGAACGACTTGAAGGCAAGCGTTTGGTCTCGTTCCTTCTCATATTCGACTAGGAAATAATTCATTAATTTATTGACACCTTGGTGATTACCGTGGCGATATGCCAGCTCTAATTACAAATTTGGCAGAAGTGTGTGAATGTGTGGTGACCTGGCCCGATGATTAGAAAGGGATGATGGAGAGAGGCATGATTGGCGTATCTTGTAGTTTCACAGAAGTTAAAACAAGCTGCAAAGCTCACAAGGCCCCTCCAACCCCCCATCTCCCAAAAAAAAGATGGCCTCTGAATAGTATTTGTGGTCGCAGACAGTGTTTGAATTGAACCAGTGAGCTCTGAAGTAAAAATAGAAGTTCTTGGAAGGAAGTGGGGGTTCTTTATTTCTTTTGTATGGAAATGGGGAACGTTGAAGGTCGAAGAGAACCAGTCAGCTGAAGACAATTGAGCCACTGAGATAAATGTGAGTGAATGAAGCTCAAAATGGGAATAGGTCTGGCCATGTGAGCGGAAGCTCACCACAGAATAATGTGAAAAAAGTCAAATTTGAAGGTCTTTAAACAATTTTGTACTTTTTCTAGTGGGAATAAAGTTTGAGCAACACCGCTGTGGAGGTCTGCACCCATTAAGGTTTCTAATAGGCTGCTGATAAGTGTGTTCACACGCTGCTGATAAGGTGTGTTCACTCGTAGCTCCGGTTAGCATCATATAGAAAGGCCAAAGATAGTGTATAGCAGATGCCTGGAACATCTGGAAGGGTACAGCCAATCAGAGGCAGAGTAGGGGTGGGGTCTTCCTGCAAGACATGTTCATTGACCAATCAGATGCTTTTACCCGCCTACTGACTTTTGATGGATGAAGCTTATTTACTTAACTTAGATTTATCTTATTCGAGTAAATCAATAAATATAATTTTAAATTGACCAGGCATATAAATAGTTCAATTAATGTGTGAATAAATGAATATACACATGAATGAATAAATCTGAAGTCTGAATATTCAAAATACACTAACAAAAACAAAAGTGGCGATGTATGCAATCGGCTCAAAGTGGTCGTAGAAGACGCGTCCTACAATCTTGCCAAAAACAAAATGGCATTCACCAAGCTGTCTGCCCGCTGAATGACAGCAAATGTCAGTGAGTGAGGAGTCGGCAGACAGTCAATGTGTACAACAGGCAATAAAAAGTGGTTTGAAATAGTGTGAGTTGGCAAAGCCACGAGAGGCCCTTGCGCATTCAGCCATAACTGGACACCCACAATATTATGCAGTTTGCTGCTGCAAAAGAGAGAGATTGCCGTGGACAGACAAAGAGCTGCACACTCACTCACAGGCGCATGTATTCACACAGACGCGAGTGATTGCGTGATTCTTCGAGTGGAGATAATCATTTTCTTTAGTCATGCTGTCTGAGTGTATGAAGTCTTTACTCCTTTAGTATTTGTGTAAAGGAAGGCATTGATGATAGAGGTGAAGAAGATGAGTGTTGTGTGTTTTTAAGGGAATACGACCATGTGGAGGAGACCCATCTGTCCTGCTTGTTTTTCAAATCTGACAGACGGTGCTATTCAGTGGAGTGAGCAACTTGTCATAAATGAACGCAGATGGCATTGCGGTGTTTATTCACGGAGACTTGTTGTCATCGAGGGGAACGAATGGAAGCCATGTCATGACCAAGAGGCATGTGAGGGATTTGAGCTGAGAGTTCAAGGGGTGAAGTTGTAACTTCAGCTCAATGGATGGGAGGCAAAGGTGCGAGCGGATTGCTTAACCTGTGTTAAAGCCTGCAAGACCTCGATCTTAACGGAGACCGGGCTGAGGTGCACAATGCCGAGGATGCAGTCGTCGTCTCATTTGGATGTGAATGTAAAATGGTTGGCCTTGACGTGCGTCTGCTGTAGACCAACGTGACTTCCAGCCAGGCGCTTTATACAAATAGAACTCCGTCTACAATCTGGTTTGAAGCTGTGTCTTTTGTGCACATCGTGATTAGAAATCCTTGAATTCATAATTATATTCAATGTTCCACTAACAAGCATTTTCCAAGGCTTTCCGCTGCATGCCTTCGTCAGCAAATGTAGTTTGCCCATGTGGCATAGGTCTGGATCCTTGATCCGCTAATAACAGTATTTGTCCTGTTTAATAAGCGTGGTGCAGAGCTTTAAAGGGCTACTTTTAATGGATACTACAAGACAAGCAAGACCACTCCCACTTCACCCTGATGACATCACTCAGGCTTTCAGGACTTTAGAAAGTTTGCTGTGTTTTTTAAGGAGAATCAAATGTAGCTGACCTTTTTCTCACTGTGCTCGACCTCTGTGGGAGTGGACAGACCTCACAAATGCAAATGGTCAAATGCAGATAAATAAAAGTGTACATTTCTTATTTTTCTTCTTCCTATATAATACTGTCTAAAGGGTAAACTA
Source organism: Cyclopterus lumpus (assembly GCF_009769545.1). Lineage (NCBI taxonomy): Eukaryota > Metazoa > Chordata > Actinopteri > Perciformes > Cyclopteridae > Cyclopterus > Cyclopterus lumpus. Next base: position 4,888,526 of record NC_046972.1, read on the forward strand.
GTTTGTTGGCATAATTTTTCAATACCAAATTAAATGGAATTACACAATAGTATTTGTTTGCATGATCTGAAAAGTAATAAGTACAACTGATCTTTTCAAGGTCTGGACGGAGTCCAGTGGAGCTGTTTCAAACTTATGTCTCTCAATCAAAACAGAGAGGACTCCTTTGCCACGTTTGGTAGAATTAGGTAGCATTAAAATGTTGTGTTATACTCTGAGGACGATCTGTAAAGTTATGCTTTCAAATGTCATGATGACGCGTGAAATGCTTGGAAAATATTGAAATCTGCAAATTAATGTTTTTAGCCTCTTTATGATTTCCTCTAGACCTTAGTCATCCCTTTTGGATTGGAAATGATTCATGACAAGCGAGATGTACTCTGACCTCTGATGCATTAGAGTTATTAGGGAGAGCTGTGAGTTACTGTGTAATTTACAATTTTAAATCTCAAAGTTTAAAATGGGGTGACATGCACTACTGTGTATTCATGGCAATTTGTCTTCCTGGAAAGGCTTTATATACTTGAAAAGCCTTAATGTGTTCAATGGACTCCTAAGAAATTGCTGTGTCGGCAAAACGTCTTCTCACTAGCCTGTCGGGACATTCCCAAGTGGACCGTCGACTCATAAAAGAACCAGATACAAATGGCACAAATGACTTTCAGTGAAAGCAGAAAATGAGTCAACGTCAAATAAAAAGCTAAATTGTATATTGTAAAAATACATAGACGCATTTCAACATACAATATAAACTTCATGAACTACAGCACATTGTACCAGGCAAATGGTGGCAGCCCTGTGAAGTGAGCCCGAGACCACAGTGGGTGGTGTGCGACGACACGATGGGGAACCCCAGGAAGTCTTGTCAAGCTCTGCAACACAATTATCACTCATCCATCTTTAATATCTCATCCATCTTCTCCACCTCCACTGACGGAGCCGTACTCACCTTGTAATTATTATCACAGCTGGCGTTCAAAAGGTGGAATTGGATCTTCGCCCCCCCCCCTAAAAAAAATACTGATATGTACAAAAAAAACTAAAAAGGTAGAGAGAACAAAATATTTAAATAATTTGTTGAAATCCATAGGCATTAAAGGTTGGTTTCAGAATCTGGAACGCCTCATTTCAGTCTGTAATGATCAAAATGTTGTAGCTTATGTCACACTTTACCTTTTGAGGTCCCCTCTCAGTGGTTTCCTGCATTACCCAGAATGTTTTATTAAAACATTGTCATTTAGTTATTCATTTAGCTACTAAGACAAACAATTCATCAACGCTGGGCTGTGTCACATGCGTTGTTATGAATCACACTGCTTTTCTTGGCAAGCCCCGCCCCACACCCTGTGTAGCATTGAAGCGCTGGGATTGGCCAAGCATCCCTGCTCACAGGCCCCAGGAAACCAGTTTGGTTCAGGTCCAACGTCCTGACCAATGGACTATCCTGACCCTAGCTACTCAAGGTCAATGCCTAACCTTAACCAATTGCCTCTGCCATAACCAGCTACATAGGACCTAAGTGTGAGGAGAAGGGCTGAAATCTATAAGCACAGGAAAGTGAATATACAGCGCAACAGGGCGTCTATGAGTGTGACGACAGGGTTTTACGAAATCTGAATTGAAATTCTCTCGATTCTCTCGAGTGATACTCTCAAATTGATAGACAACACTCAACACCACAACAGCTCTGCGTACGGCAGTTCACGACTGGCATTAGAGTGTGTCTCCACATGGTCGACTCGAGTGACCACTTGTGATGGGACATCACTTCCCCACTCCATGTGCAAATAGACACGTGTGCCAAGAGTTGAGTTTTCGTTCAAACAAAATCGTGACTGGTGTGTTAACTGCATGCCAGATTAATCAGAGCAAGCAAAGCCATATGGCCTCCTGAGTTACCACATAACATTACATTTAAAAGAGGTACTCACTCCACATGCAACGCATTTACTCAATATTCTCTGTCACGGGGCTGGGTGATAATCCAATATGATAATTTATCGTCTTTCAATGGAATCATATCGTTATGAAATCATATCGAGATATCATGATACACAATTACATCATCAGAAATTGATAAGAATAAGCACATACAAAGTCAAAGTTTTCTGAAAATCTGACTTGATAAGAACTCTGCTTACGGCAATGCCCTAGTGAAATTAAATCAAACTATTGTCTTAACCTCATTACTCTTTAATCGTGGGCAGGTATGTAAACATGTATGTATACATACATGAAAATGTTTCTTCATTTTTCTCTATAATTTCAAATTTATTTATTTAAATTATTTAAATTCAAACTAAAGTTCTTAATTAAATGAGTAAATTCTTTGTACTTTTTGTTTGTCAGGTATCTAATTCACATAGGGGTTTACAAAATGACGCTTTACCATGTGGCTATATTGACTATTTAATTATTGACCAGAAAACCAGAAAACATGCTTTATCGTGATATACATGTCATCGATATATGAAATAACCCATATCGGGAAAGAAGATTTTGGCCACAGAGTCTTTTTGAAACTTCACAAGGGAAGAAAGCCACATCACCATTTGTCACATAAAAAACAACAACTTCCGTTTGCATTAGTTTTCATCAAATTGCACATAAATGCTCAAAGGCACGTACACATTGGACAATAGAAACAGGGCAAATGTGGCCCGGGTCACATTCCTGTGCACACTGCTAAAGAGTTTTTGTGGCATCTTAGTTGCCGAGTTATTTGTGGAGATTCCTCACACGGCTCTGTTTACCTTCACGTTTCTAAATCAATTGGTTTCTTACTCGGCACACCAAAGATTAAACCTTTGTCATAAGCCTTTGAACCAGCATGTAAGATTGGTTAGTCGCTGCCCTATTGGAGTGAGACAAACGTAAAACACTTGTCCTGTCTATTTGCACTTCCATTAATTTAAAAGTGCCACTGGATAAGAGCCTGAAGGCATGAGTGCCCAAGACTCATCAAATGAATTAACAAGTGCATATAAAGACCCAGAGCTTTGGTTACAAAGCACTCGGAACTAACTCCACCGCAAAGTGACTTTGCATGACTGAAAATAGACTGATTGGCCAAAGCTAATTGTCAGTAGCATTAAACATTTATTCTTTACAGATAAAGAAGCCATGACGGATTGAAATTGTTGAATGCACATGGCAGGACATGCATTTGTCAGCAAAAAGTAGCACATTATTGAGAATGTTGAGGTATTGACAAGAGCCCACTCCCGCTGGACGTAGATGGTGACCTGAACATCAGCTGCTCTTAAGTATTCTTTATTTAATTAAAGCCATCACAATAGGGCTCTCTTTAAACCAGGCAATCTGTAGGCATTAGTGAAAGATTATTAACAACTAGGGTAGCAATAGCAGTTTGGTTAATGTGTTTTTATAATAGTTTTTTTTTATGCGGAAAATGATAAACCTAATATTTAATACGTTTCTTTTTCATTATCTCCAAAAGAAAGGCATTAAAAATACAAATCTGCCATATGTAACAACCGTAATGCCAATTACAAGAAAAACAATTTTCTTTTCTATTTTCCGTTGTTAATCTGTCATTTCAAAGATCTGCAGGAAAACATCAGCAAAACAAAATAATCATTCACGCTGTGGTGCCAAAAGTAATCTAATTAGATGTTGATTTCAAAATGATGTGTGGAGATGGAATTTAAGTGTTTCGATGCTGCAGCCAATCGTAACGCTGTAACTATTCCTTATACCATTCTGATGATATTCGTGCATATGTGTGCGTGAACCTGAAAACATTGACCTACTTACCGACCTTTAAAAGCATGGGTCTCCTGCAAATTTGACTGCACGAGTTGAGCAAAACATAAATTTCCTTTACAATAATGTTGAAACAGAATAAAATAAAAGCATTAAAAAACATTCCCCCACATGTGCATAAAATATGAGAGAAATAATGAAAACGAAGAATGGGCTTTTGTCTTCTTTTTTCATTCCATTAATCTATTGTGCACAATGTAGCTGAGTGCAGCAGGTCCACTAACATATAACACCAGCAGCAGCAGCATCCTCCTAGCTCACCTTGGCTTGGTACTACACAGGGGATTTACAGTACTAAGGTCATATTCAGAAGCTATACACATTGACATGTTTTTCTTTTTTATTTATTCATCTTTTTAGGCCAATTGTTTCAATGGACGGGAGCAATGTTTTTCCAGAGGGATTCATTCTTATAAATAAAATATCACCATGATACAAACACACACAAAAGCCCTCTAGCACAGCTGGAGAGTGTCTCCAACATTTCATCTTAGGGACCGTGGAAAGGAATATCCAAGAGGCCAGGCAGTAGACAGTCACCATGCATTTAGTCGTGCAGCGGTTGTTTGTCACAAATGTGGAAGGCTTCACTGAATATGCAACATGAAACATGCAAACTGCAATTTGCAACACAAGATCATTTCTTCTCACTTGTTTCAACACGTTTTACTAATCTAAACACCATACTTGCATATCTGCAATATTCACTCGGCCAGCAGTGGCTAAATAAGATAAAACCACCTTTTGCTCCTACCTTAAAGCAGTTGGCTGGGAGATGTTTTAAAATGTGTGCAACTCAACAAAATAAACCATAAGTGGAATGAAGTCAGGAAGTCAAAGACATTTTGTCTGCTTGATAAATTCAGCGCGTGTTTGGGGCAGAGTGTGTCCCGGCTGAAGCCTTAGTTGATCTGGCTCAGAGTTCTTATAAACCTGATGGAGACAGTGGAGTGAAGCCAGGAGGAGGCTATGACACTGGAGTGTGGCCATTAGGAACGGATATAAATACTTCTGCCTTAAGACAAGGTCGGACAGCACATTGCAGTGCTGAACACTGTGACTGCAAGCTTGTCATTGTGAGAGTCTGGCTGAGACCATTGTTAATGGGACAGTGTGTAGGACTTGGTGACATCTAGCGTGGTTACAGATTGCAACCAACTTACTCCCCCTCCGCTAAACTCCTTCCGCTTCCACCGTGAGCTGCCGAGTGCCAAACCATGGTACTGATGGTCCCCTATGCCGTGACATAACAACACTAAGAGGAGCATGGGTCCCTTATTCTCCCTATGTGATGCCAGCGTCCTCAGATTAGCTTCTATGTTGCAACTCTGGCCTCAGGTAGTAAACAGGGGTGAGCGAAACAAACGTTGTGGGGAATTGAGTTGGTTTTTGTGACTCATTTAGAGGAACTCCTCCATAAAAGCCGACATTTCCCAGAGTGCCTCCCTAAGAATGGGTATTAGCTTGTGTCCAGCAGTTTGTCAAACAGTATGTATGGATAGATGGATTAATAGTTTCTGGTCTCTTGAGGCTGTTTTTCAATCTCAGATTTCTCCCTCGTTTGACATTGCGAGAAACCAATTAATAGTTTTGAGCGAGGACCAAAAGGTGGAGGTGAAGGACCATCGACTGTCCATGAGAAGTGGACATGGACACCGTAAACCAGAAGTGACACGAGAAGGTGGAGCTTAGTACAACTGAATGCTGAACAATATTTTTTTTTAGCACACCAAAATGTAAGAATGAACTGAAAAACACTGAAATAGTTCAAAGTTGTAAGATGGAACGCACGGACAACTCCAAGAGACCAGACAACGCCGTGGTAGCGACCTGTCAATCACAAGGTAGCCCCGCCTTGAAGCATACCCTCCATTGTGGTCTATTTTACTCTAAATGGGACCATATATATGCTGCATTGAATAAGACTTGAAATTAGCGAATGAGCCCATAATTCCTTTCCATTACATTATCCACACCGCTTATCCCATTGACTGAATATATAGCTGCAATGAACATCTTCTATTCATGATGCGTTGACTCAGCTTTTCTCCCAAGCGCCACCAGTGTGCCGGGTGAAAATGATTGCTTCCAAAATACCAACCATATGTTGATATTCAACTCACTAAAGTATGCTATCAAAATTCGAAGCATGTTTTGAATGTGATGCATTTTGCTGTTGTTTGTTTTTGATGTAAAAAGTTTTACCTTTTAGTTTGCTTTCCAACACAATATACTAGTATTGGGTGTTGTCAGCTGTCGGAAACGTCAATACAGGACACACACACACACACACACACACACACTCACAAACTCCCTTGAACCTCCTTGTACTGAAGAGAAGACAGCAGGTGGATTTGGGGAGACACATTGAGATGGATGGTGACCCAAAGAGGGGCATGTGGTGGAAGGAAAAGAGAGCGAGAGAGTGGGGAGCAAGAAGCTGGGGAAAACCTTGGGACAAAAGTGGAAAGCCAAAAGGTAGAGACAGAAAAGGGCAACAGGGGGTCACCCTCCTACCGTTACTTTTCCACACATTTCTCTCTAAGCTTTAGTCGTTTCGGAAGGTGTCTGTATGACAGTTAGAGAGTCGAGAGATATTGAAGCTTTTCTAATTGCTTACCTGTGACGTAGGTAATCAGTGTTCAAGGCCTCTCTGAGGAGTTTTTGTCTGAATGAAATACTTCCAACAGACTGAGGAGGATGACTAATGGCTTGTGTGCACAATACAGGGGGAAACAAATCCTAATGCTTATACACATTCAGCAGCTTCTCTAGAGCACAAAGATGCCTCAAATGATGACGAGGCCGTGCGCACTTTGCCTGCACTTCCAACGCCGTCCTCAACCCTTGAATAAAGTGGATCTGGAAACTGCTGTCAACAGGCCCTCCGGCTGTTGACACCCCAAAAAAAGCTCTGCAGCGCAAATGACTTCCTTGTCAATCTCTGAAGAGCCTCGCTGCCCGGAGTCAAACAGCCTCTCTCCTCCATTATTACAGGAGACGAGAAAATGAGATGGGCTCCATTATGCTCATTGTTGGTCCAGCTGGTGGGCACCGACTTGAGCTACATGTCTGGTAATAGGAGCTCTGCTGAATATTCTTATGTTTCAGCGGGCCGGGAGGGCAGGTTGTGATGGGGCGACAATATAATATTACCAAGGCACTAAGGGGGCCCCGGGCTGTCATAATATTAGATTTTTACCAACCTTTTCAAAAAATCTGAAAACAAATCACAGTAATGCTGTCAGAGAAATTCATCTTTAACTTTGTTTATTAGGCATTGTGTCTCTTTTGTGGGTAATCAATTGCCAAATATGAGTTTAGAGAGGTGGAGAGGACGTCTGTAACCATAACTAAAATGTTTTAAGAGGCGCTGAATTATTTACATGATATTATAATATGTGTATTAAAAAACGTCAAATAAAAATGTCCCTCTTGAAATGTCACGGTTAATGATAATACCGGTGTACTTAAACACTCATACGCTAGGTCACACTGCAAAAGGCTGCGGGCGCCACAGACGCGCAGTATAATGTCTGCAAATGCTAAGAACATAGTTAATAAACAATAAATATAAATCTGACAATATCCCAGCACACAAGGAGTTAGCACAACTTTGACCATTGTGCATGCCCGACAGCAGCCTTCTCAGAGAGAATGGGCTAAGGAAGATTGGCAGTCCAATCCCCCGGCTACTCCAGTCCGCATCTTGATGAGGGTAAGATACCGAAGGCTTCGTAAGTATGTGTGAACGTGAATTAGATCTGATCCCGACGAGCAGGTTGTGGTGTACTGCGAGTCGTGGGGAGACGACAAAAGACACGATATATCATTGCATGTTCCTTTGCCATAGAGAGGTCCGCGCAGCAAAAGGTGCCAGCATGGTGAAACGTTGCCTTTTACTAATGATGTCATTGATGGATCGCCATCTGGAGCAAGAATCACGCGTGGCTCGCTGGGAAGCACAGCGGGATGGGCAATGAGGGGTCAGAGGCTAATAGTCCTGGAAGTCAGACAGGCACGTTGTGTGCCGTCGAGTTGACTCGTGATGGATGATGGAGCCATAATGCAACATGCCTGGGATGTTCAGGGTCCCGGCGTCGCCACGAGGGCCGCTCACTTCGGCCCGAGATAAATGACTCTTAATATTCATTGGAGATTTCCCTCTAATTCACTTGACATTTTGAGACGTCTCGTTAATTCCAACCCGTCTCCTATGAATTACATTTATATGCGACATTTCCACTCGGGAGAAATGTTCAGTGCAAATGCAGCAGGCGGTGTGATTTTCATATGGTGAAGCTCACAGTGAGGATATCTCGGTATGCACAATGACGTGAAAATAAAATCCTCACAATCATCATTTAGACTGCGTTCGCCACAATATGATCCAATCATCTGCAGTAGCTTCTTATTTACAGTGCTGCTTGATAATCTATGACAGTGTCCGATAACATTCCCAGAGGGCATTAGGACCAATTGTTGTTGAGATCCGACTCTCTTAGACCGTGAAGAGCTGAATATTTTGCCTATTATTATAATTACACAAAGAACAACATATTCACCGTCTTTCGAAATCAACAAGAAATGTATAGCACGCAACAGTGCTATATCTATATATCTTGTGTGATAATGCGATTTATGTTAATATTGGCATATGGAGCTGATGCAACTCTCACCGGGTTGTTTCCATGGGAGCGTTCCTTATTTTTCTTACACGTGTCATAGTGGTCGTCGATGTTGGCAGTTGACCTCATTAGTTCGAAATATCTTCAATTAGTGTATTTCAGCGGGATGAAGACATTCTCGAAAGGAAATCACAGTACAGAATATGGGGACATTATTGTGTCTGTAAGGCAAATGTTGATTGTAAATAAAAGTGGATTTTGCATGTGCCAAATACATACAAAATTATTATAATAATTCAATTTCCGACCGTTTTTTGGTGGCCCTACACTGTCTCCCAGGAGAGCCTCCTCAGCTGTTTTACTGAAATGCTGCTGACACGCCGGGGACTTCACACCGTACTCCCCCACACACAACACCATCCTCTAAAACACATCCTCCAGATATGGAACATTCTGCCACCACACCGCCGAGGTGATGCCTGGAGGTCCATCATTGCTGTTTACCGCGTGGACGTCATTGGAAGTTGATTTATGGCCAAATGGCGGCCTAATGTTAGTTTTTTATTGCATTATAAGGCCATAAAGACACACGGGAGAAACGTGTGTGCAAGCTTCACCCACATAGACAGATTACAGCCTTTGTTACACAGCTCATGTTTTTCAATTTTTTATTGAAGAAACATGCTGTTTAATGCCTTTGTTTAAAATGTGTTTATTTCCACATACTTTTAGAAAACTATGGACCTGAACTTCTTCGCACCATTATTACAATTGTAGCTTTTAAGTGTCACTTCTATGCCTCCATGTAGTTGATAAACAGAGGCACAGATAACTAGGTAACAACAAATGTAGACAAGATCTTTACTCAGCTTTTTCAAACAAATACATTTACAATGGGCTTTCATTCTGAAATTCCGGAACAATCAGTTATTCAAATCCAGTTGGCAATATTCTTTTTTTAATCTTAAGACGGCACACTGCTAACAGACACAGAGGTGAGTAAAGACAAAGTATGAGTTCCAGATGAAGACACCGGGTTAAGAGTTAAAGGCCAATCAGCACTGGCGTGGGCGGATGAGAATGCAGCTCACCTTCGCGATACCAAACAATGGTGGCACACTTACAGTTGCCTCTTATTTCCCATTTGTAATTATGCCGTGCCCCAAGCACTCGCGTGCTCATTATGATGCAAACGTGTGTCATATAAAGCAATATTGCATGGTTGAAAGATTACCTCCCTCCCACCAGTGCCACACTGATACCTCAGAGTGCAACCCTGTCCACGACAAAATGAAGTTCCCCATACAACTAAACTGCATTCTCAATTGCGTTACAAGGGAAATGTAGTTTTAAAACACATAATTATCATGCATTACATAACCCCCCAACAAATGTATGTGTTATTTCAAATAAAAATATGTCAGTGTTGACGTTTGGTTGCACACGGGACACAAACAGTGGTCTTCTGAGTGAAAGTCCTGTGTGTCTTTCTCCCATCGAACAACCCAGAATTCCGGCCTGACTACGACACATAAAAAACAAGTTGTTTGGGAGGGTCATTTCCAAAAGGCCAGGCTGCAGAGAGCGCGAGGGGGAGTGAATAGAGATATTGAACTCATTCTACAATAGACGAGAAAAATGTATCCAACAATGTTGCTGAATTATTCTCCAAATTCCGTAGCGTTCTCTTTCACCCTCTCTGTGCAGTCCCTCAGACATTAATAGCACATACATGCCCTCGCATGGAGAATACTGACTCAGCTGTGGCAGCAGAGGATTAGGGATCGTATCTTTTGTGTATAGTAATTAAACTGTAATTGAATTTTGTATTAGCTTAAACCTCAGGTGGCCTTTGTGTTAATCAAGTCTAATGTGGATATTGCAGAATCTCAACAAAACCACCGAAAGCTCTCGTTCCAATTACAAGTCGATGAGGCAACGCAACTTTGTTCATAATTGTTGTTGATATGACCCCGGCCCCCATTTATTAAATCCTATGGCGTCAGCCTTCTGTAGAGATGTGCTCCACTGATCATTTCTGATTTTATTGTGGTTATCTTTGGAATATAAATGGAGTTACGCATTGAGGCTGCACAGGAGATATCTCAAGGACTATTGTGTTCACCATTTAAAGGAGCCACTGGAGGTAAATGTTGTTCATAGACCCTGAGTGTTCTACTAACATCTAAAACAAATCAACTTTGTGAATGGATTCAAAGCAACAACAACAAAAGGCTTCTCTCTCAGCCGGTGGCGCTGTGTTGGAGACGGTTTGATTCTGAAGATGTAACAATGAAGATTTGATTCGAAGATCTGCAGTGAAGCGGTTTCAGGGAAAAAATAACAAGGTTACATCCATTTAATGTATTAAATGCATTGAATGCCATAGAAATTAGATCCGATTGATATCTCTTAAAAATGCCTTCAGTGAAGAAAGACGGACAGGGAAAGAGAGACAAGAGTATTACCTTGAGGGTGGAGGACTGGTGGAGGCTTAAGGAGGTTCTCTGTCCACAGCTGTTTTCTCTCCAGCATGGAGAACAACAAGGAAATCTTCCGTCTGTTCGGCATGTGTGAATATGCTCTTCGAGAATAAATGACTCTGTGTTGAATTGAAATACATATGCAGTACTTCCAAAGCATTAAATAGCATTGGTAAGAGTTTATAATAATCTGGCATAAATAAGTGGCATTGCAGCATTCATGATACTAAACAAGCCGGTGGAGAGTTGGGTCACGTCAATTCAGGACATGGAAATAACATATTATACTGTGTGTCCCCTAGTGCTGAAACAATGATGTCGAATCAGATGAAACATGAACATGTTGATTAAAACATTGCAGCTGCCATTATATATGATAAATGTGTCCCACTGTATATAAATAATAAATGTTTCTTTTTGTATTGATGTCAATCTTGTTCGAGAGAAAAACATTGGGGATCGGAAAAGTAGTGTGCAAGGCAAAGATAAATAAGATACCGACGTGTCAAGATCTCCCTTTAGCCTTGGCCCACGCCATAGCTTTTACAAGCTTTTTTATAAAAGGCGCAGTTATGACGTGTGGTGAATGCAGCGGTAAGGCGATTAGTTTCTGGGTTTTATTCTATTTGGCGGTCAACTTTTGGCAACCGACGAGGAACTACTGTTTTATTTATGAGATAAAGAAATGTATTTCCGTTCCCTGTGAAAACATCAAATGTCTTCATCCCCCAGTTATACAATGTGTGGTTCCCAACACTGACAATATTCTGCTCTAAATGTATCATTACTTTGACTAAGTTGTGACAGACATTATAAGGTAGCTCTAATGGGACTGTAATATCATGTCTATGATCAATCTATTAACGACCGACTGTCAATGGACACATAAAGCCAGGCACTGCTATTTCCCCCGGACATAGTATCATTTGGTTTAATGGTGTTTCTGCCGATTGATTTTCACAGTAATCTAAATTATATTGATCTAAAACTGCACTGATATCAACCACTGGCATCAGCGAGTGTAAAAAGACACAATTGAGTTGTCCTTGACGTCTTTCAAGAAATAAGGAAGTTGCATTAATGTCACCCTTGAGGATGAAACAAACAATGGTGGTGACATTTGGTTGTGTGTGTGTGTGTGTGTGTGTGTGTGTGTGTGCCTCACAGATGCCGCAGGTGCTCCATCTTTACTGGTGGTCCCCGGCCATCTCGGCCCCCCCCCCCCGGGCTGTTGCAGGTGGGTTTAAGGTTGGCAGCCCGAAGTGTGAACATTGTTCCATCGCCCGCAGCATTCAGGATGGCGTCGACATTCATCCACCGCTTCAGGGGGCTGCTTCCGTCCAATGTGACTCCATCCCACAAAGCAAAGTTGACCAAAAAAGAGGCAAAAGGCCACAATACTTTTATTATCCAAGGCTGAAAGACCTACATTCATATTCCCACAAGGCCTTCACAGAGAAGCAGATCTGTTCCACACAGATAATCCAGGAAAAGCGTTGCCTCTCCTTTTAAAGAAACCGATGCCGTGATTGACAGGTGATCTTGGCAACCTTAGTAGGCTGTTGATGCATGCATGGGATGAATCCCTGAATCTGTGTGGGTTGTTGTGTGTGTGGATGCATGTTAGTGTGAGTGTAACAAAGAGAGTTGTGTGAATCACTTGGGCAAATCCTGCACTGGAGAGCGCGCGCTGGCGATTTCAGATCCTGGGTCTGTTCCAGGGAGGGGGGGGGACACTGATCCGTGATCTGTCAATACTACAGATGCTTCACCGGGATTTTGGGAGCTCATCAATAATGCTACTATTCTCATGTATGATTCAATCCCTTCGCGGCTACCTACAACTGCCTGATTACCATTGAATCTGTAGCGCACCTTCTCACTCCTCGCTCTCGGCCATGTCCACGCAGAACGATCCATCTTGTTATTGTTAATGACCACTGAGTATAGTCGTGGACTTAAGTGGTACGGGAGGGTTATTTTGGCCAATATTCTGATTGGCCTCTTTTTTCTCGAGGACAAAATAATAAAGAGGAAATATTATTAATATTGGATCCCCAGGCCTACAAATTGTCAGACCATTTCTGTATTTTCCCAAACGACAATCCAACATTTACACCCACTTGGCCAGCTGTGTGAAGGTGAGAAAGAAGCCAGAGTTTCAACTTCTCCCTCCAGCTCTCTTTTTCTTTCATTCTGGACACTTTTCTTGTGAACAACCAAGTGCGACACGATGAATGTCTTCCGGGGAAAGACAAATGTGCGCCGTTATCCCCATATTTAAACGTTCTGATCGACGATACCTCAGCCCTCACTGTGCACTGCCACAAGGATTCATTGCACAGCTGCGTACATGAAAGATACTCTTGAATTGGTCTGAACCAAGATCATTTATTTACTCTGTCGGTCTGGTGGAGATTAGAAGGCAAAGTAGCAGTGCAACCTTAAAATAAAAGTATATAAAATGTAATTCTTGCAGGGAACCACCGCTCAGTGGTCAAAATGTGTATTATAGTAATATTATTTATTCAGTGAAGCTTAATACTGTAGATAGACACTGACTGGCCTTGAAGGTTATGTTTTTGTGGATTTGTTTGTCAGCAAAGAAGAACTACTGGCCAGATACTTGTGAAACTGAAAGGAAGGGTGTAACGCGGAACAAGGAAAAGCTTGTTAAATTGTGGAGGGGGATCCTAATCGCGGGGGCATTATGTTTCACTTACGGAAATAGCCTTGTTGGAGGTCTGCAATTTCTGAGTGCCCTTATATTTATCATTGTTTTGTTTTGATTTGTCTTGACATAACAGTATAGCTCTTTAGGTTCATCAGCAAACAATTTGAGCTAGGGCTTAAAGTTACAATATATAATGTTTCAGCAAAGGCAGGAAAGGTAGGGAACTGTTATTCTCGCCGCGATCTCACTTGGCCAAGTTGCCACTTCAAGACTGCGATTCGTCTTGTTTGATTTGGAGGAACATCACCCGGAGCTGCATCAATAACGCTGCGGAGGGACGATGTCATTGTCGGGTCTCAAGTCTTTATAAGCATTGAAGTCCCAAGCGAGGTTCAAGGGCCAAAAACGTCATTGTTGAGTCTTCAATTATTCAAACGTCATTATGTGCTCGTCAACGAATCGTTTGAACGATGAAAATGTGCCGAGTGATTCATTTTCCCTCCTGCTTACTCCAGACAGCCAGGCACAGAATCCAAACCGACAGGAAGACCCGGATTGTATATATATATATATATATATACAATATCATGCACTGAGCATAGTATTTCTTGTGTGGTTACAATGTGTCTCATATATCACAACTTTCTGTCTCTCCTGCCTTTCTCCCCATCAGTGGAACGGGCTTCTCTGAGAACGACAAGCAGAACATTATCGCGATTCTTAATCTAGGTTTGGCAGGGTGTCAACTCATTTCAAGCCCAAGTGGAGTTTGACTTTAAGTAGAGTTCTGAGATTGTGTATAATTGATTCAGCAAGTCAAATGTGACTCAGCTCTAAGTAACCTTTGAGACCCCTAACTGAAGTCTAAAGCTACATAAAGTACTACAAAGCAAGGTTGGCATGGGGACGTTTTTAGATCGCAGTCGTCAAATACGTTTAAAGTCACAGTGGGGAGCATTTAGGGAAATCTGTTGGCAGAAATAGAAATAATCACCTGAAAATAAGAATCTTGTTTACATTCCCTGAGAATGAGTGGTTTACGGCTACATAGACTGAATATAAGAAGTTGGTGGTTTGTGGACTGCACCACCAGTCAAACCAGTTGCATTTGAAGGGCCAAGACACTGCTCAGCTCATGTGTTGTCTTGGTCCAGATTGTTCAACCCTGGAAACTCAGAAATGTGTATGAAGCAGCCACGCCCGTCAGCTGCTCACCAACATGGCCGCAGAGGGTCAGCAAGTGTGTTTGGGCCCTGCCCATCGGAAGCAACGGTCATGGTGGGCATCACAAAATCCTCTCCAATATCAGGACGAGTTGAATTATTAAGCAGGCTGCAGCCAGAGGTGAATACTGCCACTGCTTATACTCCCTTACGGGGGCGGCCGTAGCTCTGGAGATACAGCTATCATCCACTAATCAGAAGGTGGGTGGTTCGATCCCTGGGGTCAACATGTCCTTTCGGAGGGAAGATACTGAATTTGCTTCCGGTGGCTTTTGTGTGTAGAGAGTGAATGTGTATCACTCCTGATGATGATCTTGTGCTACAAGTGTTTGAATGGGTGAAAGCTGGCTTGTGTTGAAGACTAGACAGAGAAGGGCCGTTTAAATAGCACTATATATATTAAAGAGCAATATGCCCAACATATTCTATCACAATATAGGTCATTTTTATATCTCTATATAGATATATATATATAATCTTTTCTAGAAACTTCATAAATAAATAATCTATTTAAAATAACCAAATGATTATGCCTCATTTTGTAAACTGATGTATACGTAAAAATAAAATAATTTATCTAAGAACTTGAGTGCAAAATCAATGTAACACTTTCAAGAGAAATTATTGAGAACAAAAACGCTACATAAGAGAATAGTTTGATGTAACTATACATTGGGGGTGCTCCCATGAGCCGAAATCGTATCAATTCCCAATTTTCACGGTGTGCTTGTTAGTGTCAATTTAGACGACGTAATTGTGTGTCGTGATATCACGATGTGATTCCATTGAAAGACGATAAACTCTCATATTAAACATTTACGCCCATCCCGATGTATCAGCGCAGTCCATTTCTCACACCATTGGTAAAGTGCAGATGGTCACAGAGGAGCTTATATGTGTCTATATGTGGGTGTGAGATAAACTGATGTATGTGTCAACCAGGCTGTAATTGGCCTATTCGTACACCCTGCACCTTTACTGCCTGTAAAGTCCCCCCCCCCCTCGCTGCGTTGTCCCACTTACAAATTCCTGCCGGACTCCTGACAGCAATCCAACTAAATAATCGGCCATCAAATCTCTGATGGTGAGAGTGAGCATCTGCGCTGAGAGGAATCTCTTCATCTGTCAAGTCACCGTTAGTCATCGGCGGATCAAGAGAGCCGCGTCTTTGATTTGAAAAAAATCAATGTGTATACTGCGGGGGCTCGTTCTCTGTGGGCTCACAGTGTATTGAAAAGAAGCATATCTGACAAAGACATCTACAGAGGCAAAATAGATCTCTCCCGCCCGGAAACCTCTTTGGTTGCGCTCCATCACGTAACGCAGTCCAAAGCCGGGCTTCTTCATCTCAAGTAAACATGACTCTCGAGTCAAGGTTTTATTTGAGTGCCTCACTCTTGCGTTGGTGCCATAAAAGCACGACATATTGGCCTTGCTGGGTGTGTGTGTGTGTGTGTGTGGAGGTGAGGGGGGGACAGTAAACACACCTAAAGCAAGTGCAACTGTCTCAGTAGAGTAGATGGCCAGCAATGGCACTGAGGGGGAAAAAAAGCTGTGAAGCAGACTGGCAGGGAAGCACAGAGAGAACGATACAATCTCTGTCTGACAGCACATGAGGGTCAGGGGTGTTTGAGAGAGAAAGGAGGGGGCTAGCATAAAAGGAGAGGGGGGGGGGGGGGGGGGGGGGGGGGGGGGGGGGGGGGGGGGGGGGGGGGGGGGGGGGGGGGGGGGGGGGGGGGGGGGGGGGGGGGGGGGGGGGGGGGGGGGGGGGGGGGGGGGGGGGGGGGGGGGGGGGGGGTATATGGGGGGGGGGGGGGGGGGGGGGGGGGGAATATATGCCCTGGGGAACGGGGCAGAAAGGAGACTGAAGAGTATCCAGAGTTCCTATGACTCACAGGCACTTTTACTAGACTGGTCTTTGACAGGCATCCACACACACACACACACACACAGCACTTCTTATGTAGAGAGGGTAAGAAAAAATATCAACAGATATATATTCTCTTTTTCTCTAACATGCACACTAACACACACACACACACACACACACACACACACACACAAAGAGACAGTCAAAAAAGTTCACTGTTTTTCATGGGAAAAAACAACTGAAGGTGAGACAGAAAAGTGTAACTGGGAGAAAAGCAAATAAGTGTGAGGGAAAGAGAATGCAAAGAGAGAAATGAGGTGTGTGTGTGTGTGTGCGTGCGTGTCTGTGTGAGAGAGTGAGAAAGGGAGAGAGAAATGGAGAGAGGTGAGGAGGCGGAGAGATGATAGGCGAGGGAGGGAGTAATGGAGATGGGGAGGGTGGAGAAGAGAGGGATGAGGCACACTTGTATGAAGGATTCCAGCGGAGTGAGGAGGGACGTTCAAGTGTTGACTCGAGGAGACTGAACTGCAGGTCTGGGGTCCTTCAGACTGAACACTGTGGACCGGACAGAAGACCAACTGAAGAGATGGACAGATGGGGGAGCACCAGGCCCGGGGCTGACACAGACCGACGTGACCTCTCCATCTGGCGGTTTGCCCTAATCTGAACCCTCCTGACGACCATCACGGGACACATGACCGACCCCGGGACTGAGGTCCAGCAGAAGTCGGAAGGGAGTTCGCAATGGATGTATACAAGTGTCTGAGCGTACTTTTCTTCACTCTTCCTCCACAAGGTAAGTCATTTCCCTGACTGACAGTTACAGTGGCTTCGCCTCTCATTTTTCTTTATCATCGTGAGGGACTGTGTGTATATGATTGGGGGCGGGGATGATGGTGTGTCAGGAAAGAGGGAGGGTTGTGGATGTTTTAATATATGCTCAAAGGAGGCTGGTCTATATGTATTGGGAGAGCAGGGGTGTGTCAACCTTTACTCACGACAATATATTTTTTCTTTAGTCGTTCAAGTTGATGCCTCAACCGTTCATCAGCTTTTCATAAAAAATAAATAAATAAAGTACACCAACATATTCAATACAACGCTCATTTTTGTGCAGTCCCTCATGACACTCCAGTCCCAGTATTGCATTAGAAATGAAGGAGAACTCAATCACTGACAACTGAAACACACAACCTTCAAGACACACAAACTTTGTTGCTTGCCATAGTTTTTATTGGACCAGGAGGTAGAAACTGCCTCTGTTGCTTAGTGACCTGGCAACAGCGCTTTGTTTATACAGGACTCACTTGTATAGAAAGTGATATTTGTGCTCTCATTCATTAGCAGCCTTCGAGAGTTCATTGATTTAAATGAGGACATAACTGGGTCTCGTGGCTCTGACACATCTACATAACTAAGCAGATCAAAACTATTTATTTATTTATTTATTTCTGACCAGATTTTACTAACTTTTCTGGATGATTTACATAATTCATTTAGTTTAATTTTTTATTGAATAAATATCGGAACAGTTGCTATCAATGAGACGCAGGCAGGGGAATGGCATGATTTACAGGAACTGGATACTCACAAAAATCGGAAAAGAGAGATTTGAGTGAGTGTGTGTCAGCCGACTGGAATGAAAAGGTTCAGGTTTCTTCATTCTGAGGTAACATCCCAGTCTGTGCCGGGGTTATTCACAGTTTCCCGTGAAGCCCATTGTGCAGAAGTAGGAAAACAGTCACCTATTTTCTCCTGCACACATTACTGCTCTGACTCACACATTGTCAAAGTCATGGCACCCGGCGAGCTCCCCCATCTAAACCCATTAGTGGCGAGGCTGCTTTACAGTCGACTGGACCGTCCCTGTTTATTTAATACCATCTGCATTCAACAGATATCGCTCCGAGGTGACGTGATGAAACAAAGGCACCTGTGTCGGTTTCTTTCATCTGCATAAAACGCGGAGACATTTCAAGGTTGTCGAGCATCTGGACATGTCGACCACATTAAGGCAGAAAGGGAAGTAAAAAACTGAATCCATTCAATAAAATATTGATCCCAAGCCTTTTACAAACTGAGGATGCCAGTTTTCTGGCCACTGAAGGACAGCCCTTCAGCTTTGATTGAGTGGATGGGAGAACCCGAGAGGAAGGCCGGCGGCATGACAACAACATCTGTGTCCTTGCTTCAAGAATACAAGTTAGAACAGCAATTTAATATTTTGTACAGTGGAAGTGCGAGGAATAATGATATATCAGTGAGGCTGGTGAGACCAAATCTCAGCCTATGATGAATCGCTTTGCCATTGAATTACCTGCACAGACAACAGGTAATTAATAGAAAAAAATGCCTAATTCAATATGAAAAAAAGAGGTCAGGGTTACAAAGGACATTGTGCTGTACGAGTCTCGGGACGATCTCCGTCCCTTTTTTAATTGTTCAGAGACCTTGTTGGGTCATCCTCAGTGCGGGGTGGGGTGGAGGCGGTGGGGTTGAGTTGCTCCATCAGAGCGGCCGTGGCAGAGAGACAGCGAGGGGGCGAGCGAGGGGTGAGACAGCTAGGGGGCGAGGGAGGGGTGAGACGTCTCGACAGTCCGCTCCATCAGCACGTCTGTGCTGTTCAGAGACACAGCGGATGTCCTCAGACTCGGATTCATACTTCCGCTTGTTCCTTCTCTCATCTCCACCCCTCCCCCCAGCACTCAGATACAGCCGCTTGTAACTAAACGCCACCTGTATAATAGAGGTCACCCTCCTTTTAGATTACACTCTGTACAGTGAATCCTTCTCGGCGGCACGGATCAGTTAAATCCATTAAAGATGAACGTATTGTAGAAAATATATTCAGTATTAATATTATGCATTTGAAATGGTGGCTTCTATTTGGAGTATCAAAGAGAAGAAAGAGAAACAAATCAAGGCTGCGCTCATAAAAGAGCACAACGGAGCAGCATTTATATGTAGTCTTGAGCATTGTTGAGTATTGTTTTGAACAGGCCATTTAATGACACATAAAGGGGGGGGGGGGGCATTGTAATTGATTGAAGCTTTCCTTCTGTGGCTAATCTCTTCTTCTCTCCCCTCAGTTTGTTTCCAAGTTCGACCTCGTGCCCACGCTGAAGAGAGGCTGCTCCAGGATCTGTTCGCACATTACAATAAGCTCTCCCGTCCTGTGGAAAACACTTCAGACACAGTGCTCGTCCACTTTGGACTGTCTATTGCCCAGCTCATCGATGTGGTGAGTAAAACCTCACAGCATTGTTACGTTTCACCAATAGCCGACCCCGCATATCAATAATAAGGGCCAACCAAAATAAATTCCTTTTGTTTTAGTTTTTCTACTGCTACAGAATACATATGTGCTCTGTGAATCACTGCCCTGTGGTCTCCTCTGATGACAAAATCAAGAGCCGAAAGGAAAAAAAGAAATTCTTTCATAATGGCGTCCGTAATACTTTGAATCTCCAACCAAAAATAGGTTTCATAAATATGTTTTTATATCCGTGTCGTATAACGCAAAACTCCGCGTGGTTAACATTGTGAACAATTGGTTATGTTTAGGCAACCAAACTACTTGGTTAAGGTTGGAAAAATGATCATAGCTTCTGTCACAATAATAACGTAAAATGCAACGAGAGTAAATAAGCAACACAATCGTATCAATGCTACATAACAGTAGTACATAAGTCAATGTTTACTTTTGGTTTCACATGGGACACAAGACGTGGTCTCCTGGGTGAAAGTCCTGTGTTTGTTGTGTTTGCTTCACCCAGCCACCAACCGCAGGGGGACTTTCTTGCTAGTTGTACTCGTTATTATTATCACCTAACTTTCAATAACAGTCCCTCGATAAACTACGTCCCTTTCTCCGCTGCACTACGTCACCGGTTCTGACCCAATGCAAATTCTACTCCTTCCGTCGCAAACTTAAAACACTTCTTTTTCGACTATACCTCGAATAGGGAAGGTAGCGCCGTAGTAGCACTTTAGTATCACTTAAATGTCTCTTACTGATAGCACTTTGTAGTTTAACTTTATTGAAGAAATTGTACTTGCTTGATTCTTGTTGTTCTGAGTTTGGACTCATGGTTTTAATGCACTTATTGTAAGTCGCTTTGGATAAAAGCGTCCGCTAAATGACAGGTAATGTAATGTAATGTAAATGCTAAAAGAAAAAATGTCTGCCGACTCATGGGCATCACAGGCAGACATTGACAGCAGCCGGCTACACCGCAGCTCTCCTTCTTATCTAACTTACAAACATGACCACATGTCCTGGACCTCCGCTCGCTGAACCAGCCACCAAACAAACGTTCGCCTTGGAAAAGTGCACCGCTAATGCCAGTTTTCAGGCTGAATAGCTAATAGGCAGGTCAGCTGCATCCCATTAAATTGCATGAAAACTGAAGTGCAAATATGACCTCGCTCAGTTCAGATGCAAGGCCCTTGAAAAGTTGATTCATTATTATGAATGTTGATCCAATGCAGATGTGTATAGTGTCAATACTCTCTACTACGTCTTATGTATCATATGCGTCACGATCACACTAGCAAACAGCTCAAAGCTACACCAGGCAAGGGAGATAAATCTAAATATACAGATCGCTTATCAGCGGAAATTAAGCCACAACAGAAGAGAATGATTTATTTTCACAAATTAAATTCAGTTGTCATGTATGCTATTGCTGGCAGTAAATAGCCAAATCCATGAGACAGCTGGTCTCAACCAAAAACATCTCTATTCCCTCTTGCCTCTTGTCTGATCTTTGCATTACGGACACAAATGATGTTACAAGGTCTCTGTAGACTAAGGTAAACCTGTTTTTATAAGGCCATTTGGAGCCATGCAAAGTTCCCTGGCACAGCTTCAATATGGAGTACGTGCAGCCTGCATTGCTACGTGGGACGATTTTTTTTCTCCGAGTTTTTGACACACAATTAGTTGGCAGGGTCTGCTTCTCATGCCCGGTTGTCTTCTCCTGCAGTGTGTGTTCACTGACTGCTGGGAGAGAGCTGGAGAGAGCAGCTTGCCAGCCCGTAGCATCACCGAATGTTTCTTTTCTTTTCTTGATGTATTACACAACTGTCAACAATCTATCTTTTTAAATAGAGGGTATGTTAACTTATTTTGAAAGCAGCTATAAAAAAAATAAAAGATGTAATAAAAAATGTAATAATTACTCTCATGCGATCGTACAATTCATTTGTATATCTGCAACATACAATTTTTCTCTCTCTCCCGTTTCCATGAAATTAGGACGAGAAGAACCAGATGATGACCACAAACGTCTGGGTCAAGCAAGTATGTAATAATATAGACACATACTAAATATACAGTCCAATATAAAGCTGCAGTATATACATTGGATTGATGTTTTCCTCCAGGAGTGGAACGATTACAAACTCCGCTGGAACCCGGAGGAATACGAAAATGTCACCTCCATCCGCATTCCCTCAGAGATCATCTGGAGGCCCGACATTGTCCTCTACAACAAGTGAGGATCTGTGTCAATAGCTTGTTTTCATGTGAAGAAAAGAGACTCTGAGTTCCCAAATATTGCCACATTCAATGCTAAACTAATGGCATAGCAGCCACTGTTCACATTGTGATGATTTAATTCCAACAGACCGGAGGGGACACTCTGAGATTCAGCATTTGTGCCTAACATCTTGGCCTGTGCCAATGTCGTAAAGTAATTCAGCTGAAATAAATGTGAACAAGGTCAGCGTTAATGGATGTGGTTACAAACACAGCCTGGGACATTGTACAAAGCAATACATTAGCCCAGGAATTAGAAGATGGAACGTAATTGAATGTGTTTCAAGGGGCGTCGGGTAAAATGCATCCCCAAGTAGACCTGTATTTATTTCACTTAAAATAAGGGAAATCAGCTCAAATTGAAAGGAAAAAAAACTGTATCGAAAACCTGGCATGACAGAATTTGCGTCATGATAGAAACCAGATTTTGCTTTCTCTGTAATAATATATATGAGGCTCAGCCATTTATTTGTCGGAATTAATAGGGAAAGGCAGGGCAACTTTATTTTTAAAGCACATTTCGTGCACAAGGTATTTCTCTAAATGGAAGACATTGTTTTTGTAACAACTACGGCCTTTTTTGCTAAAATTTTGCTCAGTTCTATGCTACAAGTTCACTTGAGTCAGCGGTTAAAAATGGTCAACTTTTCCAACCGAGAACAAATGACCAAATGTAATCCCTGTTAGATGGTTGTAAACAATAACATGTGGATTTAATGGTATTGCTTGAAGCCAGAATTAAAGTGTTGTAATGCAACCCTTGCTGAAGGTAAAAGTGTTAAGTACATTTTCTGTCCCACTTTTCTCCCCTCTCACACCCCGCTCTTTGTATGTGCAGTGCTGATGGCGACTTTGCGGTGACCCACCTCACGAAGGCGCATCTGTTCCACGACGGTCGGATAAAGTGGATGCCACCGGCCATCTACAAGTCTTCCTGCAGCATAGACGTCACCTTCTTCCCTTTTGACCAGCAGAGCTGCAAGATGAAGTTTGGCTCGTGGACCTACGACCGCGCCAAGATCGACCTCATCAGCATGGCCAGCGACGTGGACCAGATAGACTACTGGGAGAGCGGCGAGTGGGTCATCGTCAATGCAGTCGGCAAGTACAACACCAAAAAGTACGAGTGCTGCACGGAGATCTACTCGGACATCACCTACTACTTCATAATCCGGAGGCTTCCGCTGTTCTACACCATCAACCTCATCATCCCCTGTCTTCTTATCTCCTGCTTGACCGTGCTGGTGTTTTATTTGCCATCGCAATGTGGAGAGAAGATCACCCTGTGCATCTCAGTGCTGCTGTCCCTGACAGTGTTCCTCCTGCTGATCACAGAGATCATACCGTCGACATCGCTGGTGATTCCGCTGATTGGTGAATATCTGCTGTTCACCATGGTCTTCGTCACACTCTCCATCGTAATCACCGTCTTTGTTCTGAACGTACATCACCGGTCGCCACAAACCCACGGCATGCCTCACTGGGTGCGGAGGGTCTTCTTGGACATGGTGCCGCGGGTCCTCTTCATGAAGCGACCGCCGGGCACAGCCAAGCAGCACTGCAAGAAGCTCATCGAGATGATGCACCGACCGACCACCATATCGGCAACGGGCAACTCGCTGGCCTATTGGACGGGGTTGGAGATGGGGCTGAGAGAGATGTGCCAGGAGGAGACTGCTCTCCCAAAGACTCCATCCGACAGTCCAAGCGTCCTCGTCTGCTCGCCCTCTCCACCCTCTTCCCCTCTTGAGGACCGCAACGGGAATGATCACCCACTGAAGGCCAACATCTTCTGCGGGACCACATCTGGTCAGTATTCAGTTCTCTCCGAGAAGCAACCCCTACGGGGCCGCAACTCCGCAGCCTCGTCTTCTTCGCAATTATCCTTGCCCCCGGCTCTGCCACTGGGTCCACTCCACAGCCTTTCCAAGGAAAAACCAAATACACTGGCCCCAAATGGCCGCTCCCTCAGTGCGGAGCAAATGTGTGACCAGCAGAGGGAGCTCCCTCAGAGAGCCGGGCACCGCTGTCGCTCCCGCAGCTTCCAGTACTGCTGTCTGCACGATGAAGGGCCTGGGCTCATGGCGATCGCCGGGTGGGTGAAGAAACAAGCCCCGACAGATCACCCGGCAGGAACCATCACGGGGGAGTCAACTAAAGACGCGAGTACCCAACAGGACACCATTATTCCAACTATTTCCCCAGCTGTGCAACGGGCCATAGAAGGAGTTCAGTACGTCGCCGATCACCTCAGGGCGGAGGATGCAGATTTCTCGGTGAGTTGAAACATTACTTTTATTGAAATAATCAGTAAAGTCTTGGTCAATTACATAATAAGATCTAAATATACATGTAGTGCTCATATTTTGGAGGAGTCCAACAGAGCTCCTTACGGCTCAATATGGCTTCAATGAGTTTGTTGTATACCAGTACACACCCCTCAGCACAGGCAATAAGGCTGTCAACGGAAATTTGAACTGCTATTTTAATGAGGAAAAATATCAGTGTCCAATCTGTAATCATCTGTGCACATTCTCAGTGTATAAGCGGAATTACTTGCATTACATAATTGACCATCAGACAAGTGACAGTTTAATGAGACTTTAGCTCACGTCGCCCCATGTGTCATCCTGCTGGTCTCAAGTTTTGACCTGTGTAAAAAAAAGTCACACAGCTCGTTGAAATGAATCTGTGAAAATGCATTTTGATAAGGAAAGTACAGCACTGATTCAGTGTTAATTGCAGAGTCGCTCGCAAAAGAAAGAAAGCTGTCTCGTGGAAGGGGAGCAGAAGTTCCAAAATGTGTACAATTATTCTAAAATAAAGGAAATGACAAAGGTTGTTGCATTCATTGCCACCAGTCATTGTCAGGACTACAATGTACTTTCTATCTCTATCCAGAAAAGCCCCTTCTTTGGGACAATGGGACCTCTGTAATTTGACCTTGAATATTTCATAAGAGAGACGAGCAAGAATTGACTGACATTTCGGCGATAGCCGCCTCCTAATGAAAGAAACCAGCCATTCGAGAGAAATCAATGAAGGGTGAAACCGGACAGCTGGTAAAAAGAAAGGTGGTGTGAAATGTTGAAATGTCCCCCTCTGCTGTGTCTCTTCTCTGCTAGGTGAAAGAAGACTGGAAGTATGTGGCCATGGTCATTGACAGGATATTCCTCTGGATGTTTGTGCTGGTGTGTATACTGGGATCTGTGGGACTCTTTCTTCCTCCTTGGCTGGCTGGAATGATCTAGAATCTCGCCACTTAAATCTTAAATGACCAAGGGAACCACAAACACTTACAGAACACTCTGTCTTATTAAAAAAGAAGAAGAAGAAGAAGAAGAAAGAAAATTATGGTTTATCATTTCTTTATTTTTCAAAGGTACTTGCCCCAGGTTATCAAAAGGCTACTCGCGGAGAAACAAGATGAAATATCTCTCATTGATTCCATTGAGCGTATCAATTCTTTATGAGGGCAAAAGGCCAACAGCGGAAAAAAAGACCTTCCGTACCACTCTACTTTGAGCTTTATAGCCCACGCTATAACCTTTATAAAAAATTAAACACAAAAACAAAACGCCTCAGAAAAAGCGAGACTCAGGAAACGTTTTTTTTTTTGTGAGACGGTACAAGGTTGGGTTTGAATCTCCATTTCTGCTACAATGTCGATGTGAAATATATTCCAGTTTCAGTGCGTCCTGACTGGGAGTTGTGCGCGTGTGTTCAGGTGTGTGGTTTTGCTTTGCAGTGGTCACTGCTGAGGTGAGCGCACATACAGCTCTCTGCTTTTCTAATCCTTTCTTTTGTTGCTACCACAACACTTTGCCGTTAACAAGGTGGAATTTAAAGTCGGTCACGCATAGCCCTTCCTCCCCCTCAACCCCAGCCCATTGTTTTATATTGCTTGATCAATGAGTAGAATAGGAGTGGAATGAGTGGAAAATTATTATTATTTTTTTTTTGTCAAGCATGTCTTTCAAGAGCATAATAATTCCTTTTAGGAATTGATATTTAAAGTTTAAGGTGAATATCAATAAAGAACTGCCACATCATTCTTTACGAGACATTTATATTATTCTCTGGAATAAAGAAAACCATCTTTTTGGAAAGGAAAGTGCTGAAAAAGAAAGAACCCCCAAAAGAAAAGCTGTTCTTGATGAGCTGAAGGTTTCTGGCGGACAGAGGAAGCAGTGAAAGGCTGATGGTGAAATCACTTCTGAATATTTATGACAAAAAAGAAACTAGAGCGATGCCAACGAGCAGAGGAGTGTTGATGGGACATGTTTGAATTATTACACCATTAGGGAGAGATACCATTCCCCAAGGTGTTACATATTTTGACAATAAAAATGTGGTCCACCCTTTACAATACATTGAAGAGTATTATTGTTATTATTATTATTATTAATATTAATATTATTGCATACATGAGGCTGACTTTATTGTGGAAAGGATCCAAACCTTCCTCAATAAAATCACATTTTGTTCATTTAGATTTAGTGCATGACTTTTGCTGCTTTGCTTAATTAATCTTTTCAATATCTGCAACAGCTAAAAATGAACAGATGAAGGGACCGTTGGTTCTGTACAAACTGTTCAAACTATTAAGGAAAGGTTAATTGTGCTGCTGTATATTGACACAAATTACTAGATATAATATTATGATGGAATTATAAGATGCTGTTTTATGTCTCATAAATTGTTGCAGCAATGTTTGGATTGGTACGAATTGTTATACATATTTTGGAGCTAAATTCATCTATGCCGTGATTTGGTTTGAAACACTTTTGACATTTGGAGATTTCTGTAAGAATTGCATTTTTTTCGCCGATTGAATGTCAAGTGCTTCTGTCTGTAAACTTCTGTGAACCCCGTTGTGAGTCCCTACACCTGGGAAAACCACACGACCTCTGAATGCCACGGCTCTCTAGTTTGTGGACGTAACAATACCACATTTATGAATTCTAACAACTGCAGGGTTGTTGCCCAACGCTGCATGGGCTCATCATGAAGTGTCTGTCAAGGAG
Organism: Cyclopterus lumpus; assembly: GCF_009769545.1. NCBI lineage: Eukaryota > Metazoa > Chordata > Actinopteri > Perciformes > Cyclopteridae > Cyclopterus > Cyclopterus lumpus. The sequence goes on from NC_046972.1 coordinate 4,915,759, forward strand.
AAGCTCAAAATGGCCATGCCGGTTTTCCCTCGGCAGAATTTCGTCCTGAAGTTCGAGCGTTTTTACCCTTTTACCGACACCCTAGCAGGACTTGGTACCGATGAGGTCCTCTAGTTCCACATGACAACAGCAGCTTCGCTCTGGCTTCAAAACAGAGGCAGCTGTAGCCTGCGGATTGTTTTTGTGTTTCTGAATTGTTAATGTGTCCAAAAACGAAACAAAAAAAAGCATTAAATTCCCGTTCATAGCAAGTCATCGCCTCTCGTGCACTTTGATCCTGGTCCCATACACATAAAACTCCCGATTAGATTTAAAAAGCCTGTAACGTTACACCTGAATGGCCAAAGTGATGACCTTCATCTCGACCTCGGCTAACAAACTATTATATTTCCACTGGCTCAGCAGAAGACCGACCATTGATCATTATGTAAAAACACGCAGGGGAAAATTGCAATCAAGCACAATGTGGAAAGACAGCACTTTAAACAAGGTGATATATACCGAATGGCAGAGCCGTGTATTTATTCATAGAATCCAGCACGCAATTTGCAGAAGAAAGGCTGGATGATGGCCTGAAATGCAAAGCAGCTTTGTTGCAACTTTAAATGAGTTGAAAGCTTTATATAAAAAAAAAGATTAGCTTAAGTTATTCTTTTGTCTGTATGTAAAGATTCATACATGAACGGATATTAATTTCCTTTTGACCTTCATGTTTTCCCGGGAAGCACAACAAACGAGGACGGTCTTTATTAAACGACAAGCTAATTTTCCATTATACAAGTCGTGCCTTTTCAGCAAAGGATTTCATATGCAACATTCTGGTATTATTAATATTATACTTGTGCAACGTCTCAAGAAAGCCACGTGAGTACGTGAAACTATTATTCACGACTAAATGTCATTTTGGTACATTAACCTTGATTAAAACATTGAGACCGTCAATGCTAATTTCAATTATCGGGATTGTCTATTGCAGATCCATGTGCGAGGACTTGGATAATTCATTTAGACAAGGAGACGTGCTTTAATTTATTAGATGAACCTGATGGTGATGCCGCTCCCTGATATACTGCTAGTGATGGATGTACTCTATGCATGTTAGCACGTGTACATGCGTACCGGTTCTAGTCCCCCCAGCTGGCTTCTTGATGTTTCCAGCTGATTCATTTTAGAGTGAGAAACCTGTAGAGAGGATACAAACACATATGTCGGCTATTTTCTACGAGACCAAGTTAAAAGTCTGAGGCTAAACCCAACAGGTAACAGGCAAAAAGTCAGCTTTCTCCAAGTAGAAACTGAAATAAAGGATGTGCTGATGTTACAGTACGGGATTACAATCATGCTCTCGGGCCTGGTTTTGGGTTTCTATACGGACTGAACCACATCGCAGAACTGGAGTTTACTCGTTATGATGGATCCCTCAGCATTTAATATGGACACATTTCTGCCCGATACCGCTGACAGGCCTAGAAAAAGGCTAATAAGTGGACCGAGTTAAGGTTGTTTTATCAAACTATTTAAGGTCCGTACTTGAAATGCATGCTAGCACGCTGGTGTTAAGCGGGTATACTAATAACCATATAGTGGCAGCGACTCCCAGATCTCTCTCCCCCTTCAGTAGATACAAATATTTTCAAGCTGAGGAGGAACGTTAAAAACTTTGCGCCAATACGCATGGTCGATGTTGGGTGATGTTGAACTGCTGGTTACACCAAAGACACGAGGCTTCATCCTCTGGGGAACATGGACGCTCCAGACAAAATGCCATGGCAATTCGCTCAGTAGCTGTCGAGGTATGTGTGGACAGAAGCGGTGTCAGGCTGACCGGCTAAGAATGGATGAAATAGAAAATGCGATCGAAGAGAAGTGGCTAGAAAGTCCGACCCGCTCTACTCATCCACAGGTCATCCCCCTGTAGCCTGGCAACCCTCGGGGCCGGACAGCCTAAAGTGAATTCCTGAGTAAAACATCTGTCAAGGTGGCCTTCCAATCAATTTTCCCATCACATCTCCTTAATCACATAATCCGGACCCTGATAAGTGCTGATTAGCAGAGAAAACTCCCCTAATAGGCCCGTCTGAATCCACACGCCAGCCAGACGTCCGCAGGAGTGTGCACGGCATACAGACGACCAAGTTTGTAGACCACCCAGACACACACACACACACACACACACACACACAACCGGCTGTGTGGTGATACCGCCAGGGACCCGTAAATGGGGTAAAGTGTGAAGCACATACCCTCGAGGGATCCCATTAAATCAACGCACGTGCTGCATTTTTGCCTCCCCCCCCCCTAAAGATCAGCAATTTCAGCGTGATCCCTCCAGTCACCGGCAATTTAAAAGCGCTGCCACTCATCAGACCAGAGTACGAGCGGGACTTCCCTAAGGATACAGAGGGGGTGTGTGTGTGTGTGTGTGTGTGTGTGTGTGTGTGTGTGTGTGTGTGTGTGTGTGTGTGTGTGTGTGTGTGTGTGTGTGTGTGTGTGTGCCAGAGTCCATCCAGAGACTTGAAGGAGGGCTTACAGAGTGCACTGTATCTCCCAGCTGATTGCTTTAACATGAGGTATTTGCTATCTCTCTCCCCTGAGGGGACAAAAGGACTTGCTGATGGTCGCCAGTTTCTCAAGCCGTCTTCCATGCACTCGGGGTCACACTAAACTTTCAAATCCATCCCGACTGATTCTTTTGCAACGCCTTTATTAAAAAGAACATGTGCGGCAAATACAGTGGTTTTGCGCTTTATGCTGAATTCACATTATAAATTGCTCATAAGAAGGAGCTCATCTCCAGCTATCTTACATCTTAACTTAAACCTTTACCTTTACCTTTACTGCGTCCAGCGAGGCGGACGCAGTCACTGCTCAGCCCACCTACCGCCTACAGGCGATGTGTGTCGGATCAACGAGCAGACAAGGTGCTCTCCAAATTCATTATTTAATACAGGGGTTATGGTTGTAGCTTCAAAGCCGGTAAGAGGCGTGGGCGTATGGGGGGGCTTCGCTTCAGAACTGCGTAAAGGTCTCCCGACTCCCGAGGTTGTAATTTAAAAGTAAGACAGAGATCCGAGGTATACTGCAGTTACCGTTGGAACCGCCTCTGGCTAGAATTATTGAAGCCTCGCCCCGAAAAAATACAACAAAGGAAACACACAACTTAGGTGTATGGATTAAAAAGAAAGAAAGAAGGAAACTCCAAAGACAGGGTTTTTAGTGTGGATGAAGAAAAGTACACAAATTGCTCATCACAAATAAAATGTTGCATGGAACGATATTGTGAAGCGTTCAATTAGGAACCCGACAACTGTTCTCAACTAAATGAACTGCCCTGTCTTTACCAGAAATGATGATCAGCAAATGCTGCGTTCTGCATAAAATGGGCATCACAGCTCGAAGTCGAATCCATGATGCTGGTGAGGAATAATGCAAAAGAAATTTTTAAAAAAAGATAGCAAAAGAAAACTGGCAAGGGACAAAAGTTCATCTCAGGCAAGCAGTGCTTCCCGTTGTCCTCCGAGTCTTTGGAGAGAGCTGATGTTAAAACTCAGTCATCTTCTTGTGCGTGTCGGCCTTCCGGTTCTCTCGCTGGATGGACAGCTCCTGGGCTTTCTGCTGGGTCAGCAGCCGGCGGGCCGCTGACAGCTTCTCTTCCAGCTGCTTCACTCTGGAGGAGTCCCTTTGCACACAAATAACAAATAGATTAGGATTTACGCGACTTTGCAGAATAGGCTCACCGCGGAAAAACAAGTGTCTAACCTCCACTTTTTGCAACTTATTTATAGTTCAACTCCCACAAGCCAACTCGACATAGCAACTAAAGTGCTAATATTTAAATAAAATACAGTTATGCAATTTGTGTACAATTATGTGTGTATGGGACTGCTAATGGCAAATGGACTGTACTTGTATAGAGCTTTTAGAGTCTTTCGACCACTCATGTCGTCATTCACCCCTTCTCACCCATTCACACACTGATGGCCTGGGCTACCAGACAAGGTGCCGCCTGACATCGAACCATTTAAACATTCATACACCACAGGAACAGCCTACGGGAGCCTTTTGGGGTTAAGTGTCTGGCCCAAGGACACATCGACATGGACGGGGAGCGAACCACCGATCCTCTTGTTGAAGGACAACCCTGCTCTTGGGTCCGTACTCTCCATGGAGACAGTTTCATTAAGTGATTATTAATAATGTATAGAAATGTATAATAAAATAAAAAGTGGATACTGACCTGCCCGTCTGTCTGCCGAGAATCTCAGTCAATTTCTGGATCTCCCTCTCAGTCTGTGACACCCGCTCCGAAGCCTTGAACAGCTTCACATTCAGAGTCCTCTTGGTGCTTTTCCCCCCCCTGTAAGCCTCCACCCCAGTCGCCGCGGCCGCCGCCGGTGCAGCGGCAGCACCACCCTCCACGGCAGGGCCGGTGCTCTTGCCTTCTAGCTTCTGGTTGAGAAAGTCAAAGACGGTACGGCGCCCTGCGGCATTGACCCGAGGCTTCCTGCGTCTCTTTCGACGGCCCGTCGGCGTGCCGTCCTGGGCGACCTTGCTCTGGGTGCGCCGCTGGGTGAGCTCGGCACACTGGTCCAGAGACTTGCGTTTGGGCAGGACCACTGCCATCACTGGCTCTAGTCGACCCTCCTGCATCTTTCCTAAGCCTGAGAAAAACAAAAGCGATTGAGTGAGGGAACACGTGTAAAAAGTGGGGAAAAGGTTATGCCAAACCAACACCTGGCAACACGATGCACAATATATTGAAACGTACATTTTAAAGCTGCAGTTAGGTTATAGTTTTATCTGCTTTTTATTGACTCTTGTTGGCCTCTAGTGTCTTGTCAACCGATGTCACACAGCTTACTACTTTTAACCGTTTGATATTTTTATTGTATCTTTTGTGACCCACGATCGGAACTTGTATGTCTATCAATGTGAGTGTTATTTTGTTCCTATGCCTCGTCATAAATAAGTATTAATGGGAAGAGACGGTTATAATGTCACTCAACCAAAGGGAGCTGTAATTCCAGTGTGTTATTATATTTCCCCCCCCCCTTCTATTTAGGTACAGCTGGCAGCAACAGTGCAGAGGCCAAGGACCAACTCAAGTTCTGAGGCTAAATGCTTTGGTCAAGGGCAGGAATGGCTTTGTAAATCCAGCATGCATGTGTTGGGATTAGGAGGAAACTTCAAAACAGGGGGGTTCAAACTGCCACGTCCTTACTATGGGATGACAATACAACTGAGGCACTATGTTGGTTGTAAAGCTTGAGCTTGCATGTGACAAAGAGGCTATAAACTGATGTGCAATTAGGGCCCGAGCACCGACCTCATTGAGAGTAACCTGTTGAAATGCAAGGAATTACTAGTTTTGCAGATTCAACTATTTACCTACATGGATTCAATTTGGCAGATGTAAAATGTGGAGACGCACAAAAAAAGCCTCTTGGATGTTATCCGTGAACCAAACAGGAAATCAGAATTTATATTTATTTAATTTATGTGCACTTTTAGGCCATTTTTCGCCATTTTACAAACGCTTTACTTTAAATAAATTCTCGAACAGATTTAATCAGATCGACTACAAATTTGGTCAGTACAAGCTAAAGGCCTTTGCAATTAAAAGCTACCAAACATTTCTGTTTTCACGCGACACTGTATAATAATGCTGGCATGCTGTTCAGTGAGTTACAACGAACCCCCTCATTCAACTCTGCTGACAATAATGAAGCAGCTTCAGTGTTTACCTCACTAGTACGTGATGCCAGAGGTGAGACATGCTACGGGTTATTCTCTTAACCACTGGCTCTCTGATCGAGTGAGTTTTGTACATACAATTACGTTTTTTTTGCACCGGCCCTTTAACCCCTGAAGCATTTGTCGTTCACTCCTGTGGGAGGCATCATTGCACCCAGCAGAACTCCTGTTTTGTTGTGCCTGGTCAAGTAGGCGTCCCACCAGTTCCCCTGACACATTGGAAGGTGCGAGGGCTTGTTCATTGCTTGCAGCTTTGATATAGATATATATATATATATATATACACTCTATGTGTGTATCAAAAGCACGTATATTGGTTTTTTCCAGGCAAAAGTTGTGACTTCAAACTAAAATGTGGCTAATGTTGTGCACTTGCACTTACCTTTCCCATATTCATAGCCCATTTTCAGCATAAGCTTGGATCCGATGCCTCTGGTATGTGCCTCCCAGCCCCCAAAATTTGCACTGTTTAGCATATTTGTGGATTCTCCAGGAGTGTCCATAACTGTTGGTAGCAAGTGGAAATCAAGTAGAAACGGTCAGTCTAACAACTTTCAACAAATTCAAATGTTAAAATCTAAACTGGGAAGTAAAATGGAATACTAGGCCATTAGCTGGAGGAGGCTTATAACTCGCCTCCACAATTCTATGAAAATACACCGAAGTCATATTTTTATCTTTTGCAAGACTTCGAAGACAACCTCATGTTTTGATTGACATTGGTATGACAACACATAATTCATACACACCTTTTGCAAAAGCCACGTCATGTCCATCTCCAATGTCGTCCAGGTCAGAGTCAGAGGAGAGCGGGTCGTCTTCTCTCAAAGGGGGGATAATGCAGTCGGCCTCGACCGCAACATCTTTCAGCAGCACTGAGTCAAACTTCACAGTGTAGAAACCACTGTCAATATCTACATTGAGAGAGAATATTTTAGTCAGCAAAACATTCAAACTAACAGGAATCCTTTCATCTGGGTTATTTTTTCACAATTATACAATGGTATTCTGTTTGCTTTGACAACATTTTTGTTGCCAGCAGAAGAGCGGAATACCTTTGATTTTGGCTGGGTACCAGATGCCATCCTCGTGTCGAGCCAAGCAGGAGGAGCCTTCTTCGAGATTACTGAGGTCAAACTCGAGGAACTCTCTGAGCTCCGACACATACACCACTTGGCCGTGGGAAAACCTTAAAGAAATGTTTTCAAAAAACGGAAAAAATAACTGAGATCAAGTGGATAATATATTAACTAATGAAAGGATTCAACCAACATGGACTAGTGAAGCTCATACTGGACTAGAAAACACTGTTTAATTATTGCCCGAGAAATCCACAGAATTAGCCCCAAAAAGTGTGCAGATCAATAGGGTGAGAATCAAATTATTAGAATAATAAGTGCTAAAGAACACTCAATTTCACAGCAGTTTATTTTTAGTTTCCTGTAGCTATGGTCAGCCTGCATCATGTGGACAACGGGTGACACTTGCTGGATAATATCTGCTATTACAAAGACGGCAGATATGGGCAAGTTAACATACAGCAATCGTTTACATGTGCCTCTGTACAAAATTAAATCAAAAATACAGTGGTACTTTACCTGCAATTCTCCAGGAAGCTGCATTTGTCCTCCAAGTAGTATGGACAGGGGCTTCATAGACTTTTGGTGGGGTAGACGTAGAGCACTCTTACTTGTGCCTCCTCTCCATCCGACGGTTCTGCCCCCACCACCATGGCATTGTGATACTCAAGTGTCCCCCATGTTGTCCGGTAGGGCGCTTTTACTTTGGTACCACTGAGTGCATCTTCTTCTTCTGCCTCCTCTTCCTCATCATACTCCACCCCACCTTCCTCCCCATTGTCCCGATATCCAGGATCAGAGCTACTCCCTGATGACTCCCCGAGTTTGGAGTAGAAGGCAGCCATCTCACCGTCCAATCCGCCGTTTGCGCTGTTCGTGTCGGCTGCTGCCTCGGAGACGTTCGCCCACAGTCCATAGCCGTCTTCGAGGCTGGCCAGAAGCTGGCTCTTTTTGACAGACACTAGGCTGGACTCTGTGAGCTCTATCAGCTGACAGAGGTCGTCCTTCAGTTTGAGCAGGTCGGATTGCTGGGAAGGGTCCAGGCCAGCTGACAGGGCTGACTCCACCTGCTGCAACTGGGCGCCATAGGTACTGATGGCTGCCTCAAGGGTTTCTTCATCCATACTGACACTTGGCACAGGGTGGGGCAGGAATGGGCAGGAATGGACAGCATCAAGCCCCCCCCCCCTCCCCCACAAGACACCTGAGGAAAAAGGAAGATGGTTCATTTAGCGTAGGAGTCAAGTGAAGACAGAACAAGGAGATAGACTGATTGAGCTGCACTCCTGCAGAAATGCTATTATCCTTTTCTCATCACACAGGATTACAATGTATCCTTTGCTGGGTCGTTTCTAAGTCATATTTCAGGAACTTCTCTTTATAACAGAGACTCAGTAAAGTGGCAACCTGGATTTGGAAAACATTGTAAAAAAGAAGATGCAGTAATAACGTCACGTTACCACTGAATCAACGCAAACATGCTGTGCTTTAACGACACTGTAAGAGGAACTCACGTCAACGTGACTTCCGACACTGACGGTATGTTATGGAAGCTTTTCCCTGAGATGTGTGAAGCCCCCCCCCTATCTACCGTATTTAGGCAACATATTTAACAATACATCAATAACCCAGCTTTATATCAGAGTTAGTTTCAGCTAACTAGATGTTAGCGGTCTTCAAGCTAACTTTAACAACTGTTTATGATAACACGAGCGTTACCTTCGTAATTAGCCGAGCGGGCTGACCTCCACTGCACCCACGGAACAAGTGACAGCCATGAAAATGTGTGCTTTGTTGAGAAATGAGGTCATTCAAAAATAATTGCTAAATCCTCCAGGTCGAACACCACAGTAACCGGTTTAGTTTCAAGCTAGCAGAAAATAATGAACGGTAGATCCACGATGCGAGTTGTCTTTTCCTTCAAAATAAAACTAATATCTGCTCTGATCGTAAACATATAACACTAGGTTTATTTATATATATTTAAACTAGTGTCTGAACAAAGAAATCACTATTCTCTGTTGTACGATTTGAAGTATGAAACCGCTAACTTAAATATTCAATTAAATGTCACAGTTCACATTTAACGTAGCAAGATTCACACATGTCTACGACGAAAGCACAGTATATTACGGTGTTGAAGGCTGTGTCTGTAAAACGTGACGTTCTTTTATTTTGAAGATACATCTCAAAAACCCGGAAGTCTTAGTTGGCTTTACGTCAAACGTGCGCGCCGTCGGCGCAGAATCATGACGTTTCCTCGCGCTTGTGTTCGGCAACTTCACCAGAGTTTGATATCATATTTTTTACATTTAAAATGAAACCTCTTCCACGGACTTATTGCTCAGCGCAGCGGTCCCACGTAACCGAGCTCACGCGAAGGTAGACCACCGGTTTGTCGGCGCCGAACACCTCCGCTTCAGCAGCATGCTCGCTGCTGTCAGGTAGCTAGCTAACTGATCACTTGGACTCGTTTAACGTTACATCGATGCTATAGCCTAAACGTAAGACGTTCTGCTTGCTCCTGCCTCCACATCATGTTCCCGTGTGTCTGCTTCTCATCTTAACTCTAGTTTCAACGTTGTCATAGTGGGCAACTAACTAGTTGCTAAGAAGAAGAATAAACCCCTCAAAACAGCGTTGCACCTACAGCAGCTAGTTTAATACTGGTTGGTACGACACACTTAACGTCAGCTCCAGAAGGTTAAGAGTCTCGTGCAATACAACAACATAAACCACCATCATGACCACAACCATCATCAAAAACAATAATACTGGCATGCTGTTCAGTGAGTTACAATGAACCCTCTCATTCAACTCGGTGTTTACCTCACTAGGAAGTGATGCCAGAGGGGAGACATGATACGGGTTATTCTCTTAACCACTGGCTCTCTGATCCAGCGGGTTTTGTACATACAATTACTTTTTTGTTTTTGTTTAGGTCAATAATTTTTTCAGTGCCACTGTTAAACAAATTGTGATACCTTTTGATCAGAAAATCACTCCTCATACATTGAATATCTCGTAAAAAAGGCCAGCATAGATTTAATCTCAAAGTCACAATGTTAAATGTAATAGCTTCCAAAGACTACATTCATGTCATAGTCTCCTACAGTACTTGAACAGTCTTGCGTTTTTATTCATCTCGTTCTCGCATCCCACAGTTCTTCAGCGACAGCCCCTCACTGAAGGGGCTCCCTGCTGTCATGCCGCCAATCATGGCTCAGATCAGTGATCCCAAGATCGCCTTTGCCTACCTGCGCCCGGCCTGTGTCCTCCTGACCCGAGCGCCCACCGTGACCAACGTGGAGGCGCTGAGCGGCCAGGTGAAAGAAGTCGACGATGCCACATTGCAGCAGCTCCAGGAGTACGTCCTCTTCCCTCTTCGCTTTGTCCTCAAGGTCCCCGGGCCCAAGAATAAAAAACTGGTGCAGGCCGTGGCTGAGGCCGTGAGCCACGTCCTCCAGAACACCTGTGTCCAGAGCTGGGAGACCCTCCGCGACCTCTTCTCGGAGCTTTGCCTCTGCCTGTCCTCGCCAACCGATCCTGGGAAACCTGCAGACACGTCGGAGGAGCTGAAATCTGCTGTGCTGAGGTGCCTGGACGCGCTGCTTCACGCCGCTTACGGCGATATAGTCTTCAAACTCTTTGAACCGGTTATGCTGCCCGGACTGGGAGCTGCCATATCGTTGCTGCTGGCCTTAGCAGAGAAGGAGAAATCTCGAGATGTACAGGCAGCAGCGCTGAAGTGCCTCCAGGCGTTGACTCTGCAGTGTGACTGCACTCAGGAGCATGTGGTCCCGTCCTCCTCCGAAAGATGCGCGATGGGCAGCACCATGGCGTCATTCCTGCCTGGGATCACTGTGGCCGTAGCCAGGATCATTACAGGAGATCTGAGGCAAGGCCATGCAGTCACAATTGGGGCCATCAAGGTAACATTATCATTCATAATTCCTGGTGTGATGATGCAGTACAGTAAACAAATCTTTAAATCTTTTAACCGCTACATAACTTGTTACAAGCTGTTTATTGGGTAACTGATGACATCTCTCAGGTCCTGTGTTACCCTGTGTTCACTTTGACTGCATTCCACATGTTGCTGGGTATGTTAATACAGAACAAGTTTGTTACAATTCTAATTATGTATTAATAAAACTGCAACTAAGGATTATTTTTAGAGCTGCAACGATTAGTGGAGAAACAGATTAGTCAGTCATCAGAAAATCAATCTGCAACTCTGCAGTTATTTGTCCATTGTTATGACGGTTTTTAGCTTTTTAAAAATATGAAGATTATTGTACAGAAGGTGCAAGTGGATGGCAAGCTAACCACATCCAACACAAACTATAGAAAAAGTGATCATATCCTCGTACAAATGTAATGCAATGATTTCTTCATGCAGCACAATCATAGCTTTTTTCTCATTTTGATCCTACAGGTTTGGTCCAGGACCGTGGGGCTTGTCATGGAAGACGCCCAGATTCAGGCCGGCGAGCCCGGGAAGACTCCCTCGGCAGACTTGGGGAGAATCGCACAGCTGATGGTCCACCGGACACAAGCGTGGGCGGAGAGCACAGCAGGGAAACTGTCCGTGCTCCTGAGGAAGATCATCTCCTGCACCTCGTCTCACCAGCACTGGAGGGTTCGACTGGAGATGGTGGAGCTGGACGACCACCTGCTGGCCAGGTGTAGCCAGTCACTGGGAGAGTGTGTGGGCCCGCTGCTGGAAGCACTGGTGGGAGCGGTCAATGACGAGGAGCCCAGAGTCAGAAAGAGGTTTGATTTGCACTTCTGCGAGGAGACACGACTCGATCCCAGACTACTTGATGGCGAGACGTTAAATGAAACTTCTCTCCTGTCCTCCATCCTCTCCTAAAGGTGCGAAGCTGTTCTTAGCGAGGTATCGCAGAGGAGTCAGAGGCGTAGCATCAGCGGCAGTGATATTACCAGTAAAAGCAGCAGCAGTGCTCAAACCTTCACTGATGTGCTTTCGGAGAATCTCCACTCTTTGACCACCTCCCTGCCCAGACTGATGAGGACCTCCGACGACCAGAAGAAGCTGTTCATCCTCAACGTATTCCTGGGCTATCTAAAAGTCCTGGGACCTCTGGTCTCCGCGGTGCTGAACTCGGCCGCGCACCTCGAGCGGATTTCCAAAGCCTTGATGCAGGTGATCTAACAGCCGTCGGGTTATACTTAATATTCTGTTTGAATGGGAATCAGGAAGAAACATAGCTCATTTTATTGTTGTTTCAGGGGACATACAGCAAATATGTTGAGGTTCAAACTTGTGTTTGGGGCTTCTACATGTTTACATGTGGAGGTAGAAAACAAACCTGCATCCACAGCATGGAGCAGCAGTGTGTATTCCCCTGTTTGCATGCACTGCTGTCCGCTGATGCCAGAATACCGCTGGGAAACTAGAGGCCTTCATTTCTTGTATACACTCCCAATGTACTTTTTTTGTACTACACCTGCACCAAAGATTAAATTGCAGTTTCCATATCATGTTGTACACAACCAGTGTACTCAAATCTCTAAGAAAGTGGTCATAAAGTCAATATGACATTTCATGTTAATAAGTTTATTATATGATCATTATAGAATATAACTGGGTATAAAATACAGCGTTTAAGCATTTTAGTGGTTGACAAGTGGAGTTAAAGGTATATTAAGTAACCTTTCCACTTTAAAATGAGACCTGTGTCATATATTCTGTTGAGTTTCCAGCAATTTTCCAACCTAGAGAAATCATTAATTTTAAAGCAATGGTCAGTTTCTGTCAGAGGCACATCCTGAATTGATTTTTTTATCTAGACACATTTTTACGATACACTTTTAAGACCTTAGTTTGTTTTTTAGCTGTATATTTTTGTCCCCGGACGTCTGGATGTTACGTTACATTCTGAAGCTGACTGCAACGATGGAAGTGGTGTAGAACACAGCAACTCCCATTACCCTAAACTACTTTGAGACGCCAACAAACTTCTCCTTTTGTTATTGTTTCGATTGAGTCACCGCATTGGCAGAAAACGACTTTAAACGTTTAAATGGCGTTTTTGTTTTTATAAAACTCACACGTGACACAGCCAAGATAAAGCTGTCGTACCCGCTGTGGGAATACAGGCCACGCTGTGTCAGTTTCACATGAGACCCCCTCTTGTACTCTGACTTATGCCTCCTTGTGGGCCTTTGCAGGTGCTGGAGCTGGATGTGATGGATGTTCGCATTGTGGAGGAAAGGAGTCCCGCCGCTACCATAGCGACGAGCCCGGGCTCCCAGCACTACGCTGCTCACACACAGAGGAAGCATTTCCTCTACTTCACAGATGGGAAGATCTTCTCTGCGCTCATGGAGATCTGTCGAACATTAGGTACGAGGGCTGTTTCACGGGTACTTGAGGCAAATGGTAAATAACTTTACCGACAGCATAAAATACCTCTTTTAATGAAATCGGCTCTACTTTAAAGCCGCTGTGGTCATTTTGAAGTAAGAGACCAATACGCCTATTTGGAAATCACCTAATTGTATTTGATCAATGTTTCTGACTGAGTAAACCAACATGTTTTTTTTCAGGAAAAGGATTTATTGATTTTGGGTTACTACTCACCCTTTTCTCTCACTGGGATTGTTGTTATTGGCAGTGGTTGAAGAAGTACTTTAAGTATTCATAGTACAACTGTTAATATTTAAATTTAAATGTTAATTAAATGTTTACTTTAAGTTAAAGAAAGACATTGTCAGCATAAATGTTTCTAATTTCTGTTCAAGGTGGAGCTTTCATTTCTAATAAGATTCTGAAAAGTGTAACGAATCATAAAGCATTATATATTAATAGTTTTATTTCGAGAGTCAAATCTGAATCTGCAACGTCAACATTCGGTTTCCATTTGGCATTTTTTGTGACGGCTCTCGACGAGTAATTTCCCCTGTGACTATCTTCAGGTTACTATGGCAACATTTACCTGCTGACGGATCACTTCCTGGATCTGTACCGACGGTCCTCAGCGTACAGAAAGCAGGCTGCCATGGTGCTCAATGAGATTGTCAGGGGCGCGGCGGGCATCGGCGTGGCAGCAGAGGGTCACGGTCTGGAGAGTCAAGTTCGGGGACGCTCCGCCAGCCGGGAGGACCTCGAGGTGGCGGTGGCGTCTGTCATGGAGGAATACACCAGTCTGCACAACTGGCACCTGATTACTGTCAGTGAGGAGACGGAGGGAGACCGACAGGACCAGCAGGTGAGGCTGCTGAGTGTTGCTTAAACGCTCCGTGATATTTGTCCTTAACTGACTGCAATAAGTATGACTGGTTGACTCTTTACTGTCTCATTGGAGCACGAAAAAGGCTAGCTAGATTTTAAATTTGTCGTCTTTCATTGAAATTGACGTTGTAGTCTGTTGCTTTGTCACTTGTAGTATAAATGTAGCATTAATCTTAAACTTCAGCCATTGGTCAATTAGTTTAGCTTAGCATAAAGAACAAGAGCTACATAATCCACCAACCAGCATTTCTAAAGCTCACTTTGTATTTGTTTTGTTAAATCCATACAAAAATCTCAATTTAAAAACAGTCAGTCGGTTTTTACATTAAGATTTTTGTAAGCCAGGAAATCTTTTTATCAAGAAAGCAAATAAGTGCATTTCCCAAAATGTCAAACTCCTAAGTCCAAATTGAAAAAGAAAGTTAAAATAGTTTAAGATTCTGTGACGGCTTGCAAAAAAAAAATCATGGGGCGGCTGTAGCTCATGGTGGTCGTCCAGCAACCGCAAGGTCCCCGGTTCGATCCCCACTCTGCCCATATGTCGAAGTGTCCTTGAACAAGACACTGAACCCCCAGTTGCTCCCCGGGCGCTTTACTACAGCCCACTGCTCCTTAATAACTAAAGATGGATCAAATACAGAGAATAATTTCCCCAATGTGGGATTAATAAAGGATACATTTATTATTTTTTTAAATTTAAATGAGACCTCGGCCGACAAGCTAACCACACCGGTCATAGGAAGCCGCACCGATCACAGCAGCTAGAATCCCGCTCTTCTTTGAACAAAGAAGTTTCCAAATTTTACATCTACTTTTTTTATTCAGAGCACGTTTTCCAATCCTGCTGTGCCCGTATTGCACAGCTCTTTCTGCACATCAGGTTCGATCAGATCACTCCAGTCCAAACAAAGAACGATATCCACAATCATCCCCAAACAGACCAATGCGGAGAAGTTCCAGGATTCAAGTGGCTGCGCTAAACTTTCACGGCCGACAGAGGCCCGAGAACATTGGCAGCGGTGTGTTCTTCGTAGATAAACTTTCAGTTTCTCTTCGTCAGCAAAAGCTGTGAGCCCGGAGGCACACCACTCTAATGAAAAGGAATCTAAGCACAGTAATAAACACCAGTTAGAGAGGATGTTTGGCCACTGCACAGACTGCTGTGGGGCTCTGCCTCAAGTCAAACTAGTACAACAGCAAAAAAGCATTATAGAATAGATGTATGAAAGTACAGGCAGTTAGCTGTAAATGCTGACATCAGTGGTAAGACACTGTGTTTATGCAGTCTGCGCTGATACAGCAGGGAAACAGCCAGTTACTGATGTGAGCTACAGTCACCGTGGGCAGGGAAGAAGCTGTTCAAGGTCGGAGGCTTGACCAGCCAAGAGTGGCTTGGAATATTTAAATAATGCTTTCGATGCTGGAATATGGTGATATTGCTGTGTTTCGGCCATCTGATGTTTCTTTTTCAAATTAAGGGACCCTGTGGACTTTTGTTTTTGCCAAATTAAAGGTCCCCTATAGATTTATTTTTAATTGTTATTTAAAGTTTCCTATGAAGTGTTTTTGTAAAATGAAAGGTACCCTGCAGATTTATTCTTTTGGGTAAACATTCCCTTTTTATCACCGTAATGCATTGAATGTATCCTTCAGACCTAATAGCGTGTTTAATGCATTTCATAAATTGTTTGCATCCATGTTTGCTTGCTAGCTTCCTGTTACTGTGTTATCTTTGTGCACTTTACTACCACCTCAAAAAGAAGGACTGTGAATTGTCTCTCAAACAACACTGCTCCACAGCGCTAACTAGTGGTCAAACATTCCACGGGGTACCTTTTTAAGATTCTTATCTATAAACTAAAACACTACTGAATAGTTCAAGAAAACTCTACGAGGCATAATAATGCCGTTTATCTCTTGTCTGTCTGTAGCTGCTCAGCCCGTCAGGACTCTTCTCCATATCCAATAATGTCAGCGACACCAAAGCAAACCCTCTGCAAGTGATTCCGTCTTCATTTGGCACCTCGTCCTCGTCGACGACCTCCGCAATCCACCGGCTCAACGGCAACATCTGGCAGCTGTGCATCCAACTCGAGGGCGTCGGCTGCTTCGCTCAGGCGCTGGGACGGGACTTCCGGCCCCTTTTGATGGCCTCACTGTACCCCGTGCTGGAGAAAGCCGGGGAGGAGACGCTGCTGGTCAGCCAGGCGGCGCTGGGCTCCATGTGGGACATCAGTGAGGCCTGTGGCTACCACTCCCTGAAGGAGCTGATCAATGAGAACTCCGACTACCTGCTCAATGACATCTCTCTTAACCTGCAGAGGCTCAGCCAGCACCCACAGGTAACTGTCACGGTTTGGGGCGTTGTTAGAAGGCAGAAGGAGGGAAAATACAAACTAAGGAAAGGAAGTGGTGTTTACAGGAAGTTCAGTAAGATGATATTATCCTTTAAAAGTACAAATGTAACAAGAAGAGTTTGTGGATTTTTATAATTGTATCAAAATACACTGCGACATTTCACGAGCTGATATTGTTGTGCAAATTAGTACAGCGGCAATATAAGTAACTCATTGTAATTGTTTAGTCTATGGGATGTAAGAATAATAGTGAAAATAAAATGCCATAAGTTGAAGAGGGTGACATTTTGTTTTGTTGGACCAAGTCCAAAACATGAATGTTCAATGTATGAAAAGGTAACGACAATATTTGGAATTCATCCTTGATTAATGACTTAAACAATGAATCCACTATCAGAATTCTTGGCGATTCATTTCATTTGTATGACATTTTCTCATAATTATAGTATCATCGGTTTGTACAATAAAATCATACCCACTTACACAAGGTACTCCGACTTGGGACTTTGTTTTGCAAGTCACAAGTAAGTCTCCAGATTCACATTGAAGTCCTATACTTTGTGTTTCGAGCCCTAACCCCTTCACTAAATGTAACACCATACACATTCGTCAAACAGAGTAACAGGATAGTAAATTAAGACTTGCTTCGATTGATTTATTTGTTTCAGACAAACAGCAAAGTTAATTGCTGTTAGTTGCACGTTTGTTAATTTATATTATTTCTGTGACGCAACTCAAATCTTTTCGGCTTGCGGAGGCATAACAAGTCTTTGCCAGTCAAAAGGCTAAAGTCACATGAGGTCACAAGTCATTGGGGTTGAAGTTCATCGTGTTGCCGTCTCGTTGGCCAGGCTCCACGGGTGTTGACGGTGATGTTGACTCACTCCGACTGCAGCCTGCTGCCTCTGGTCGGGGACATCGTTCAGGATGTGCTGGCGGCTCTGGATCTCAGCTACGACCTCAAGGCCGCTCTGTTCTGCGCCGTGCTGCACGCACTCATGAAGGCACTGGGTGAGATCTTGTGTATCACACGTGTGGGTGGAAAAAGAAGGGATTTAGCACATTGCGTACATGACGCTACCATACTGTGCCACACCATATTCCATATATATATATATATATATATATATATATATATATATATATATATATATATATTATAAGAAAGAAAGGGATCTTGCATATAAGGCTTTTGCTCCACAAACCTCACTGCGTCACTAACCCACCCTGCTCTTGTGGTTGTTCTTCCTTTAGCGAGGTGGTTCCCCTCCAGTAGGACCCGTGAGTCGGCCAGACCCAAACAGACCCCCCCTCCCAAGGAAGTCCTCGACATCCGCCAGTTCCTGCTGGATCTCCGCAAACAGAAAGAGCTGGCGGAGGGCATCGGAATAGAGGACGACGACGCCCCCGAAGACCTTGGTAATGCAGTGCGCCGTCTGTATGAGGACACACAAATTATATTTCATTGTAGTGTAAGTTTCATATTGTTGTCGAGGTCATATTCCGCAGTGTGAACTATAAAAGCCAAAAAGCAACATCACATCATCCGTCTGACCGTCACTGTCTCTCCAGAAGTCCCGCCTCCCACACAGTGTGAGGATGTGGAAGATGTCGGCGGTCCTGATGTGAAAGCAGAGCTTCCCGCCCACATCGGGGTCACTAAAGATGTCATGGAGCGCTGCATTCATCTGCTGTCCGACCCGAGTCTCCGGCTCCGACTCAAGGTATGGAATGCAGCGTTGGATTAGATGAACCTTGTGTTACAAATAATACCACCATGACGGTCTGATACAGAACTGATATTGTTTAAAGTTTGGAGAAACAGACGGGAGTACTGGGGCGGCGGCGGCAGCAGCAAAAAGTATTTTAGCGACCTGGGAAAAAAAGGCTCACCTCCCCAAAAGAATTTAAAAAAAATCAATATCTGTTTAAGTGAGCGCTATATTTAGCGTATTTTCACCGCTCTATCGTGCGTCAGACAGCCCTGTCCAACAGAGAACAGCTGAGAACGCTCTCATCAATACCACAAGACTCCATTGCCAAAACAGTATTGATAACAAGCTCTGGTCCTTGTTGTAAATATTCTAAATGTAGTCGACACTCAAACTGGTATTGATTTATTTAGGTGGCTAAAATGCGTATTGCTGCCGTGAACCCACGGAGCCTGGCCAACAAGACGGTAAAATGCTGAAATACATGTCGGAGTGAGAGACTGAACAGAAATCAAATCAACCCCACTGCAGAGTTCAACTGAAACAGGCAAGACTCACTGTAGAGAAACAATTATTTTTAAATTATTGTTACTGAGGAGCTTTTGACCTCCATTACGGCCGACAGAGGCTGAGTTACATCCCCTTGAAGCCACCCGTCCAGGTGTACGTGTTGTTGCTGCCGTCTGTATCCAGTGAGATCTAAAGCAACGGGTGTTTGTCCTCAGGTTTTGGACGTGCTGGAGCTCTGCGTGTGTGTTCTGAGCGAGAGGGAAGACGAACTGCTGCCGATGGCCCATCGCTGCTGGCCCGCCCTCCTCCAGAGGCTCACAGCCGACGACCCGTTAGCAGTCCTCCGAGCCTTCAGGGTACGTGAAACAAGTCTGTGTTTCCATTAGCTAATTGTAGTAATATGTCATATTTTTTTCATGTGTTAGTTGATCATCTACAATTGTATGCAGTTTGATGTTGTGAAAAAGTACATCAAAAGTGTATTAGGTAACTGTTGTTTTACATTAAATGTTGTGCGTTATGTTTATGTACATCAACAGGTCTGGCTACATTGTTGACTTAATTAAAAAAAAACATATAACGTATATTAACAAGTTGTGCTTTTAGGCACGAGAGTCGTCTAATTTCACAGTAAAATGGCTATGTATATGGTTGGTATATGGTATACGGTTACTTTTGACATGCTTTTTCATTGTTTGTAATTCTGTTAAAACAGTTTTTATTTCTTTTTAATAATTGTAAGCTAAGCAGACAGGGAAGTCTAAAAAAATAAAAATGTGTCATCCCAAAACTGGCTTTTTCAAACAATTTCAGAGAGTGACGGGATGAAAATATCCCTCTACCTTGTTCCCCGATGAATGAAGATCACACTCATGTGTGTGTGATCATTTCTCAAAGTACAGGTGTGAATTGATTCTTCTGTCACTGTGGATTAGTCTGCTTGTCACACCCCGTCTCTAGTTGGACTCGTTTCGTGTCTGTCTCTCATGCTTCCCCTGATGATGAATTGAAAGAATCTGACATAAGTGCTTCCTAAATTGACATTCATTCGTCGCTGGCCGCTGTCAAACCGTGCTAAGGTCATCAGCAATGTGGCAGCTTTTGGGTTTTGTCAATACAATAATTCATCCAGGGGGGATAATACAGTGTAAATGTGTCAGACTTTCATGATGAAGGATGAACTTTCATCACATTTCAGCAACTCGCTGCGGACGGACGTACTTTACACTCTCTCTCTCTTTCTCCGCCAGGTGCTGTGCACGCTGGGTGAGACATGCGGGGACTTCCTGAGGAGGAGGGTGTCCAAAGAGGTTCTGCCCAAGCTGAGCGCCTCGCTGGTGCGGCAGGCTCCGGTCAGCGCCAAGGCCGGACCCGTCTACACGCACACGCTGGCCTACAAGCTGCAGCTGGCCGTGCTGCGGGGGCTGGGCTCCCTGTGCCAGAGGCTGGATCTGGGTGAGAGACCTAAACACTTCACAGGTTTTTTTTCCCCAGACACGGCATGCATAGCACAGCAATGATCATGTCAGGATAAAAAGGACATGGAACACTTGATGATGATGATGATATGGCACGTTTCTTAAAGGTCAGTGCAACATTATGCCCATTTAAGCAAGAACATCATCAATGTGCAATATTACATATTGTGTAAGTTTGTTATATTTACCTGAGTGTGATTTTACCAGAACAAAACTGTGCTCAAAGTCGAGCCATTACCGAGAAACGGATTACAGCCAGTAATCTACATGCATCACGGTTCAAGCAAATCTCTTTTTAACGGCAGCATTATTAAAGGAATAGTTTGCACTTTTTGGAATACAAATATTTTCTTTCTTAATTAAGCAAGATTGCAGATGCTATTTGTGTGTTTGTGCATCAGGTAGTAAAACTAGAGTACCAGAACCAATTTGCCCAACTCTGTGCAAAGTGAAAATTGTGAAAATATGTCTGATTTACTGCTTTTTGCACATAACACATTTTAACCCATTCATGAACAGAGATGTAAAGATGCCAATTTGATATTTTAAGAGGAATTCTTTTTGACACAATGCACAGGTTTTGTATTGTTCCCTCTGTACAGACTTCCAAATCTGGCAACTGTACTGCCATGAAAGACTTTGGGATTAGACGTGTCTGTGGTTTGCTAAGACATGTTCCAGCTCATAACTCCCCCTAAATAGTTATTGATTGATTTCTGTTTCATAAAATGAAAAATGTCATTTTGACTGACGTTAAAGCTTCTCTGCATCCTCCCAATATGGCCACCTCATTTCCAAAACTCTGTCAAAGCTGCTGGCTCAAACACACAACGAGCCCAGTGGCTATTTATTTCTTTACCACCAGGTGGCAGTCTTGTATAACAGTAAAAAAACAAAACAGGCAGGAGTTTGTATATCTCAATTGTCCTGCTGTTGTCCTGCTATGAAGAGATAAAGACACATTCCAGTGTTTCATTGTAAGAATTTGATGAGGATAACTTGAAAGTCCTATCCATTTTTTATTTATTGATGATTGATTGATTCCAGGAATCTTGGTTTTGGTGTTTGTCTCTCTCTCATATTCGGGACGAGGCGTCGGGCCTCACGACGCTCGATGTGCTTTCCGATTGTTTTGCATTTGCTTGTCAGATCGGTGTCGTTCTGTCAGCCTTCCTTTGTCGAAGGCGCAGCTTGCATCCCAGCGCATCCCGTGCATTGCAGCGCGCAGCAATTCTACGTTTATTATATTATTATTATTATTATTATTATTATTATGTGGCACGGTGATACGTGCCACTTTCACTTCCACTTTGAACCACAAAACTGTCAATGGAACGCGGCAACTTTAAAAAAGGCCTTGAGGTTGCGGCAGGGCTTGAATTGAACATATTTTAATGATGACTTTGAACACACGGACCAACTGAGCCGACGGGGATGCTGCCGAATCCTCAGTTGCACTCTCGATAACTGCCGCGAGCAACGCTGCTCTCCCTCCAGCTCCAGCTCACCACGGCCCAGCAATAAACGCTGTGAAATCTGCACAGCCATCAGCAAATCACGACGCTGCAGGGAAGGGAGAACATTTAATTAATTTAAATCCAATAAGTAATGTTTTCTTGAATTTCTTTATTGTTACAGTCGTGTATTTTGTGCTTGGCATATCTTCAGTATCTTGTCAGGAAAAAAAGTGTCTCAGTGCCACAGTGTGTTATAGTGATATAATTATAAGCTGCTTGTCTAATTGTTCATCAATCCACGGCACTGGGTTCAGGTTGCTCCAATTTCTTCCCGGCACTGCTGAACACTCGAGAGGAATCGCAGAACTCGTAGTGAAACCAAAAGCATCTGCAGGTTTGAGTGGATACGTGTGGTTTTTCCTAAACTAGGACGGGTGGTCAATCAGTGATGAAAACATTACGGGGGGGAAAAAATGCTGTTCTCATTCATTAAGTGGTGATCATAATCACTTGTGCTTCCCAAGGACAGAGAGCATGCATGACGTTGTTGGTGAGGCTCCAGCAGCAAAGCACACACAGACGTTTAATACAGCTGAATCATAGGGATCGTTATTTTTAGTTTTTGAAGCAAAGAAATCGCTGAAATTCTGATCAAATAAATAGATGCATCAGATTTATTTTGAGCGCAGGGCAAGTTTCTGTCCACCGCGAAAGAGCAGGGATTTGATGATATGTGTGAGTGTGTGTGTGTGGCACCTTTCCTGCTGACCAATGGAAAATAAGTAGCCACCTCTGTGACTCCCCGAGCCGACAGTGGAGCTATCGGCGACCGCACTGCGGTGCATGGGGAAATCTAAATTGAAGTAATTTGATTCAAAACATAATATTTCCAGTGCAAACGGCAGCTCATGGCTGTAGGATCCGTCTAGCGTTTGTTCCGTGAAGCTGATCCTGAACGAGAACCTGCCGTCTGTAAACTGCAGAAATCGGTCCGCGGCAGGAAATTGGTGTAGCCATACAAACGCTCCTTGAGAACCAGAATAAGCAGAGGTGGCTATTTCTATTTATTTTTTTCTGTTTAAAAAAAAAAAAACATTGAATCTAACTCCTACAAAGCAAATGAGTAAAATATACATGGAGTGTAAAACAGTGCTAAACAGACCCGTGTATATATGTAGAAAATAAAACATATTCAGACACATGCATTCAGCATAAATACTTAAACTCCTTCTGAGTTGCATTTTGCATATCGTTGTGTAAAAAGTGCTGGTGATGTGTAGTAGTGTTGGGCGTCTGTGGCTTGGGAACAGGGGGGGGGGGGGGGGGGGGGCAGCAGTGTATGCTGTTGCTCTTCAGACGGTGCCTCGAGTGTCCTGAGGTGCAAAGAAAAAGCTGCAGAGACGCCAACATCTCCAACGACATCTGTGGTGCCACTACGAATATGAAACGAATAAAGCATCTTAGTTTACGTTGAATCGCTCTTCTAAGTATTCACACGCACACCTCAAAAACAGTGTAACCGTGGCAACATGCCAGGCTTGTGAGGGTATAATATATATACTTTAAAAAAGGATCAAAACGCTATGTATAATATCAAATGTCTCGACCCACAGGAAAGTATCCAGTGGCTACGGAGCCATTGTTTTCTGTTTCCCAACTCCCAATAAATTAAGCTCTCAACCACCTTGTTTTCGACCTTGAGTAAAAGAAATGCCCGCTGCATGCCGCTTGCCCAGCATGTTGTTGTTGTTGTTGTTGTTTTCCGCTTGTTCCACATCCCTAAAGTGGGCCCAAAAATAATCCACGACAGGGCCCCGAGTGGCAGCAGGCTAATAAACCAGGTAGTTCAGAATTCCCTCTCCGCCAGCAACGTTTTCCAGCCCCTCCTGCGGGCTGCGCCTTGATTTCCTGTCCATGAAAATGTACACACACACAATCGTTGGCAAGGGATGAACCGGTTCCCCACGCGCCGGACTTTGTGCTGAGAATATGAATTCAGCTCTCGCTGTTGTGTGCCTCTCGATGGTTCTCACGTAATGATAATGCCAAAAAGAATGAGATTATTATGATCACTACACTAATAAACCCGCCTGTATTTTTACTTTACTACATTTTTTACCATTGTGATTCACATACAATGAGAAATAATCACACCCAAGTGTAAATCCCACATGGAGGAAATAAAAGCTGCAGATTGTGGACTCAAACACAACCTCACACTCTGGCTGCCACTTTCTTTTTACTGTTTTTTTTTTTATTATCCGTGTGATGATGTCGCATTAGGACAATCTACCACAATGAACTGGAAAGGCCCTTATTAGTTATTGCAATCGACCACGCATTACTTTATGAACATTCACTGGCGTATATTCTCACATTAACAGTTTTTTTGTTTACATTTCTTTTTTGGGAATCTCAACATTTTGGTCCGTCTTTTTATATTTTTCTTAACAAGCCTTTGGTGCCCCAACAAGAATGTTAGGATGCCCGTTCCTTTGTCCTTCATCGTACTTCCTCCGACGTCTTATAAACCTTATGAGCGTCGCACAGGACGTGAGCAGTCTGACAATGACACAGGTTGTAAAAAAACAAACCAATGTGCACCGTTGCTTGACCCCGGTGACGCATTAAAAAGGAGGGAGCACGCCCTTTCTGCGTGGACAGGCCGCTCCCTCGCTGCTGTGTGGGAGACAGGTTACAGCGTAACAATTCCCCCCTGTGGGGTCAATAAGTGCCCTCTCTGTCCATCTATGGACCGGCTTTCCTTGCCAGCGTTGATTCATGACACCAGGATTTAATTAGTGTCAAAATGGAAAGACTTCAAGGGTCATCGAGGTTTTTTTTTTCCTCCCCTCTTGGATTTTGGCAGATAGACGTGGTGTAACCGTGCATGAAGAGGTCGCCCAGTACAGCGTAGCTTTAAACAGCGGCTTCTATCCATCGCACGACCACCACTTTATTGCCTCGCTTCAAATGTTTCAGGTACAACCTGCATATGCCTGGAATCTGAGTCGGAGAGGGAGGGAATGCGAAAGAGCAGGAGGGGAACGGTCGGCGGCTGCAGCCTTTACTCGTGTGAATACCGATTCTGGCTCCGGCTTACCTCTGGGACGCCTGCACAAGCCAATTACCGAGCCTCAGTCACAGGGAGAGAAAGACAGAAACACAGATTGACTGAAGCAAATAATGCTTTTCCGGCCCCGGCAGTTCCAGCTTCAGCTCCAATTCCACCCCGCGATTCATTTACGCCGGAAAATCTCGACAGCACCTGGCCCCCACTTCCCCCCTTTTTTGAGTCTTTCTCACTCCTCTGCTTTCCCTCCGGGCGCCTTGATTCCACAAAAGACGACAGGTATACGAGTGCAGCACCGGGAAAAACAAGAGGAAGAAAAGAGGGGGATGAAAGCGGCCGCTGAATAATCGCATTTAACTCTGAAATGTGCACCGCTGCTTTTATTCTCGACGCGCAGCGAGCAGGCCCGGCTCAAGCCGAGTGTGGGTTGAATCGGCAAACGGGGGTGAAGCGATGAGAGGGAGGGAGAGAGAGGGAGGGAGGGAGGGAGAGACCTGTTTTGAAATGAGGCTTGAAAGGCTGCCCAGTTCGCGGCTTAGGGAATCGCTAAATGTCTGCTGGGAAGGGAGAGGGAGAGGGAGAGAGGAGATGAAAGAGTGGAGAGAAGTCATGTGGATGGAGGGAGCAGGAGCTGGCAAGGCTATGAAAGGTAGAGATAAAGAAGGGGGAGGAAAAGGTAGCCATTTTCACACACATCCACTCCTCAATAAGAGGGAAGGGGGGGTGGATGTGTGAAATCCATGTGGAAACGGCCTGCTGTGAAATTTCTTTTCCTCGGCCATCTCAGCAGTTTCTCTCAGCTCATTAGAAAATGTCTATTTTTCTTCTCTCCCCCCCCCCCCCCCCCCTTCCTCTTTTCTCCCTTTTCCTCCTCCCTTCCCTATCTGCCATCTCGCCAAAGGGACGCTTTGTGCCGGGAGCTGTGATTACATCTCGAGTTTTTGCTCGTGTGAATTCCGGTGACGCGGCCTATGAAGTTATTGATAAGTTATTGCTAGTGGCCGATTGTGTCCCGATGTGATTACGTTCTTCTGACGACGACTCTGTGTATTTTAAAATTGGGCTCTCAAAGACGACACCGAGGAAGAAATGCAGTAACGCTGCCGTGTTTGTGTTTCTCAGGTGAGGCCGACCTGGATGCCGTTTGCGAGGCCTGCCTGCCCTACCTGAGCTGCAGACAACCAATCAGACTGCAAGAGGCCGGCAGAAGGTGAGTCCCTCCCTCTTAATGCTGTGTATTACAGTCTTTACTTTGCTACATTTTCACTTATAAAACCATCACGTGTGGTGTACTGTTCTAGATGAAATAATATCGTGTATACGGTCGGTAAAATGAGCCGAGCTTCAGTGCCCAAACGCTGCCTACGTGTTAAAGGTGCCATGTGGTGGAATTACACTAAAGTCATGTGCACTATTTCTAGCTAAAACATCCTGTCTGGATCTTTGAGGCCTCATGATTGAATCCACTTCCTTTCTCATAACATGGAGGACATAAAGCCGGTGTGTTTAAACTGCTGCTGCAACTAATTCTTAATTTCATTACCTATTAATATGCCAATTGTTTTCTCCATTATTGTGTTTTTATATTGTTTATATTGGTCTGTAGAACAGTGAAACACCAATTTCTTGAAGCGCAAGGTGATTTTTTTTTCTTCAAATGACTAGTTTTGTCTGTTGAACAGGGAAAGGTTATGAAATGTTTATCAATATTGTCATCATTACATTTTCTGATGATGGATTATTCAGCTTATGCTTTAAGCTTTACTTCCAAGATACAGATGAGTTTCTTTGATATGAGAGTGCACCTGGATGAGACGCCGTCCATGCTGCCCAATATAGCTTGTGCATATTTAAGTGTCTGAGGCGTGCAATGGATTTAAAACGCATCCATCAAATATGTGAGGGTTGTGAAGGACACAAAGAAACGTTTCATACTATGGGGAATTGCTCAGTATGAAAAACAAGTATTTCAGCTGGCTGCACTATATATTTCATGTTCCTGGGTGGAATTCAATTCAAGACCGTACACTGATGGATTTACTTGCTGCTCGAGGCAGCTCGTAGTAAACCTGAAACGAAGCAGTGGCTTGTAAATGTCATGAATATGCAGGTCGTTTATTGGGAATGTCATTCTGTCATTATTTTTCATGTTAGACGTGAGCTTCCATCAACACAGCCGACTTGGAAACGGCAAACCAGGAAAAAGTTGACGCTGAGCTGAGCTTTCTCACCCAAGTCGTTGGGACCCAGTATGACTGCATGTGATTATTGGGAAACAATAAGACTTCAGCTTCATGTGTCGTCGATGTTGGCTGTATTGATCCAAAGTATTTAGTGAGCCTTAAAAATCTGCCCCCAATCTGCCACTGTACACACGGCTATATGTATTGCATTGTCGTTGTTACATCCTGTTGTGCAGCATGACATCATCAGAGTTTGATATTGTATGTATGATCCGGCTATAGATGAAGCATGGTTATGAGCAGATGTTTGATCATTTCACAGGCCTATAAAAGGGTGGCCGCTGTAATATTGATTGATGGTGGACAGGTGGGGGCAACAGTGCTGCCCTCAGACAGACTCTGATTATTTATACAAAAACATTTTCAAGCCAAACTTAACGTACAGGTTATATCGGGCGGGATCTTGTGCACATTGCCCATCAATCTGCTGTGCATAGTTTCTCAACCATTATTTGTGTCCCTGTCCTCTGGGACATAGATTGGATCCAGTAATGAGAGGCAGTAATGATTGTTTTTGAATGTTTGGTATTTTATCTCAAATGATCTAAGGATGGATATATATATCATTTTATATTTATATATATATATATATATATATATATATATATATATATATATATATATATATATATATATATATATATAAAATCTTATATTTATTTATATATATATATAATCTTATATTTATTTTTATATATATATATATATATATATATATATATATATATAATCGCACAGAGATAATCCTTTTCCCTTCCATCTTCTGTTCCACCCCACAGTGTATTCCAACACTTGATCCAGGTGGATCCGGATGCCTTCTGGTTCACTCTGAACGAGCTGCACTGCCCGTCCCCGTACGTCCCGCCCCACCCGGACCTCCAGCCGGTGCATCTGAGCGGAATGGGTCGACCGAGGGACGAGTACTCCGACAACGTGCTGAGACTGCTGACGGAGGAGTTTGGCTCGGCTGCAGAGACGGCTGCAGCTAATGAGCTGCCGCTTGATGCGATCGACTCGTGCCTCACGCGGACGGCCTATTGAACCTCTAACTCAAACTAGTCGGCTCCCTGAAAGAACTAATCTGACAGAAAGACGGCCATCAGATAGGGCTGCGATAACCTTCCTGCTCGACACAGCTCTGATAAGCAGCGAGGTGCAAAAGGAAAATATCATTGAAGCATAATATCTGCTGCTGCCTCTCCTGCAGGTGTAGGAACCAGGAGCTCTTCTA
Organism: Cyclopterus lumpus; assembly: GCF_009769545.1. Taxonomy (NCBI): domain Eukaryota; kingdom Metazoa; phylum Chordata; class Actinopteri; order Perciformes; family Cyclopteridae; genus Cyclopterus; species Cyclopterus lumpus. The sequence continues at coordinate 4,943,914 of NC_046972.1, forward strand.
CATTAGGAGACATGCAGGCACATGGCAGATGTTTTTCATTCCATGTGAATACATAGACATATACTGTATGCAAATGTTTATATCTGTTTCCTCAAGAAGTACTTTATTCCTGCTAGGAACTGCCTTGATGGTCTGAATTATTCAAACTGATGGTTCAGAGTAGTTCTGGGACTTTTATACAGATTGTTGGTGACCTAGATAGAACGCTTTTTTTGTGACCCTGAAACATTCTTAATTAAAAATAATCAAATGCTCCAGCTATTCAAAACACTTTGTCAAGAAAAGGCTGGCTATCGAGCCTCAGATGTTATTGGTGTCAATTGAAACGTAAAACCTTCGCACCAAGTACGGAAAAGCTCACATTTCTGGCCAGATTGATGATCTTTTTAAAGTCCTTAACGGGGAACTTCACCGCTTTTACACTTCAAAGACTGCTGACGGGTCTTGGAGAGTACGACTGAATATGTGAAAAAAAGCTGTATGAAGCCTTTTGTGGCTCCAGAGGAGCTCTGTGAAGTCTGATGCCTTCAAGCGATGACACTCGAGTCAGCATCGGTTTGGGTTGAAGAGAAAGAAGAAACTCTGTTGCAGGTTGAGGTGATGCACCTTAAAGCTGTCTCTTTCGCTTCTACCCAACCAATAAAGAAGCTGCATTCTCTCTACTGGCCATCAGGGGGCGACTTCTCTGGTTCAAAAAATAATTCAGATTGTATAGAAGTTTGAGAAAATGACTCTACTTCTCTCTAGATTTATTCCCTCAGTAAACATTGTAAACATGAGTTTATGGTCTCAATCTCTAGTTTCAAGTCTTCAATACAGCATGATGTTTATTTAGTAAATAATGTCCCGGTTTACCCAGCCTTTCTAGACATTTCTTACAAATAGCATATATATTATTTAACGATCAAATTAATAAAACTGACAAAGGCATTTTTAGAAAGTGTTCTAACCGAGATGAAAAGATGCATGGTGCAAGCTTAAGTGCCTGGTTTAGTTCATCTGGGTTAGTCTTTAGCCTAAAGGACAAAGCTGGTAATATTCTATACTTTTCATTTAGTCTTCAAACCAACAATGAATAGACTCCAATCATTCTGTGTGTATTATCTATTACTACTATTAAAACCAAAGCCAAATAACCTTTTCCATAGATACGCGTGACCTGTTTTTAAAGAGTACACATTCAGTAGGAGCTAGTGGGCAAGGGGTTAAGTGTCACGACGCGTTGAGAGACGCACGAATGCGTTATTGGTCGTGATTTTTTCATGGAATTTGCTCGTCATAAGGATATTGTAAAACCAGACTCATCCTTTAAGAATACTATGGCGCTGTAGCTAAAATAAAAACAAAGGATGGAGGAACTCTGCCCCATTAGGAGATGCCCTTACCAACCCTTGAGCTATCCTGCCTCCCACATCCCAGATGCTCTCGGCAGAGGATCCGTCAGCCGGCTGGGTGCACCAGGTTGTGTAACTCCGGGGGGAATTGAACGCCTCATGACAGGGATAGTGGCCCATCTATCATGGTACCGGTTATCATTTGGAGCCCTACGTGGTGTCTCGGCAGCTTTGAATGAAGGGAACAGGAAGCCCCCTCCGTTATCGCGTCACCCCGCTGACGGGAGAAGGCCGCCATGATGAATGTGCGAGCCACGTGTTTTGTATTTAGCTGCCCGGCTTCATGCTCGCGAGCGCGGCACGGCGCCTCTTTATCTCCTGCTGTGCTGTTGCTATTTATCCTGCTGCCAGTGCTGACAATAGCGCCATTAGTCATCAGCAGCAATGGGAGGGGGAGGGGGGGGGTCGTCGTTGGCAGCACCTATTACACACAGGCAACGACTCCCGCATTAACTTTTGAACAGATGCTCGGCACTTGTTTTCTCTAAGGGAGATTGGAAAAGGTTGATTTCCATAACAATCAATAGTTTGAGTGGATCTTTATACCAGGAAACAACTGCGTTACATTGATCGCGTCTCTCCAGCTGTTGAAACCGACTGACAGCTGATCAGCTGATCCGGAGTCAGTGTGAAGCAGACACGTCCTTCACGCCACGCTTGGGCCGAAAGGACGTCTCATTTCTCTCCATACTATTCTCTCCTCGCCTGGTAGAAGAGACGCGTGCATGGCTATCTGCTAAGCTAAAGAACGGGAGCTAGCGTCAGTTAGCAACAAGCTAAGCTATCGGCACAGAGGTGACCCACGTGACACGCGTCGGCTGCTTGGGACGGGCGGAGCCGGGTTTCGAATCTCTGACCTATCCGCTGGACCACCATGGAAATCACGCTAGATCCGCCTATATCATGCATCAGATTGCGCAACCTGGAGGCCTCGTCAGTCGCCGTTGTCATGGTGACCACTGTCAACATCCTAATGTCTCAGCAGAACTTTTTGAAATGATCTCTTTACTTTCGACCCAGTTGTTTCCAACTAAATATTAATTAATTAATTGTTCAACAAACCTTCTAAACATGTCTTTATATTAGAACCAATATCATAATAGTTCTGATTATAATTAAAACATCTGACTGTATGATACTTTATATATAATAAATATTGTGCAAATTATAATGTAATATCTTAGGGTCCTCCTTTTTGGTGTTATGGATATGGTCTAGGACTAATACCGCTTCTCCTTGATGCTTGCGGACAGACACACAGAGCAGAGGGCCATAGCTGGCGTAGCACAAACACCCTCAGTGACCCTTTAGATACACATATGCAGGGGTTGCCCCGGAGGGTCTAAATGAAATGTCCACCGATGTTTCATATACAATTTATTTCATTTGATAAAGCCATACACTTTAGTGTGAGACCCAACATTCTACAAGAAATGTACATTAGACAGGGTTTTTTTTTGTCTTTCTTTTTTTTTTTTTTTTAACAGTGATCTCTTCTTTACAAAACATCAAATCAAAGTCACTCATTGAAAAAAAATAAAAAATAAAAAACACTGGTCACGCCTCTGTCCAGTAAAGCATCCTCCCAGTCCACAGGGTGTCTGATGGATAATACAGTGGAGAAGTAAAGCCCCCCCCCCCCCCCCCCCGAGGCAGTATGGACAACCCATTTCAGTGTTTCACTAACAACATCTTCCTCGCACTTCTTATGGTCCCCTCCCACATTGGCACGGTAGTTTTGAGAAACCCCTGCTTGAGTACTAAGAGACATCAGAGGGAATCCCCTTTCTGAGCAGCTAATGAAGAGAACATCATTCATCACAGCACTTCTGGAGAGCAGTAGAGCCAATCAAAGATCTCTATTTTGACAGGACGTCCAAAGTAGTAATACCTTTGTTTTGTTTTGTTTTTAAACGAACTAAACAAATCAACTAACACACTGTCTCTGTGTATGGTTGGTTGAAAAAAGTTTTTAAGAAAAGTACTGAACATGCACTTTATTTCATATTGTACAGTTATATATACAGTGTGGATTGAGGCTATTATTTAATTTAATTTTTTTTACGATTGAGCACTGGGCATCGGAATAAGGGAACTAAAGCTGGGAAGAGCACTATACTCTTCCAAAAAAAGTATCACATTGCACCAATGTCTTCCTTAGATGTCTTGACGCAGAGCAGATTCAGAGGCACGTTGCGTCAGATTATTTTAGATTTGGATTCTTTCGGGGCTTTCCAAAAACAGGTGGGATTTATTCATAAGCGAGAAGGCGCTGTGGTGAACATACAGCCGTGTGATGCGTCCTGTTTGAATTGTGTACAAATGTGTGTGTGTGTGTGTGTGTGTGGGGGGGGGGGGGGGGCACTGTGTTTGCAGATTTTCGTGGGTGGTTTTGTCCATTATTAGAACGCACACACAGATGCAGTGAAAGCTTGTGCTCGGCGTTAAGAGCTGTGGAATCGGACTTGGGACAAGATCTCCATGGAATATTAGGGACTGGTTTAATTTCCTCCAGTGCACCCTCAGAATAAAAAGGAACTGTGGGCTCAGAGTGTGTGTGGAATGAGAGAGTAAGGCAGGAAGAAGTATGAGGTTGTGTCATTTACAGTATCTAAAGTACAAGAGTGGAGCGCGGGTTAATAGCAAGACAAGTCATTTATTTATTTGTAATTTTTTTGTGTCAGTGCTGAGTCCAGATACAATGGAGCTGCTTAGATCTACACATCCCTCCCCCCCTCCCCCCTCCCCCCCACCCCCGTGCTGAATGCCGTGAAGCCAGCAGTCCAACCCAGACGCACGCACAGCAGGAAAAAGCTACAATCCCCCGCAAAGTCTACACAGCACTGTGCTCTCAACAAGCCCGACTGTACATATATTTCTAGGGAGTGTGGGAAGATTAGCTTTTTTTATCTTTTCTTTTTCTTTTCAAAGCTGTGGCACGCGTCGCGGTACGCAATCCGCGCGTGACCTCTGGCTCCGGCGCCAGGAGCCAGAGCGTCTACGGCGCGCAGCTTGGCTCGTTGGTGCAGTCATTGTGGCCGTGGTTGCTGTCCGCGTCCCTCTTCCTCAGCTCCCGGCCCGCCGCCTTGTGCTGCTGGCCGCTGCCGCTGCCGCCGTGGCTGTGGCCGTGGTCGTGGTGGGCCGGCGACGAGGGCCGCTTGCCGTGCTCCTGGTGGTGCCCGTGGCTCTGGCGATGGCCGTGGACGGGCTCTTTGGCGCCGCCGTGGGACTCGCCGGCGTCCCCGACGGACGGCGCCCCTCCCTTGGTGTTGTCCAGGGCCTCGAAGTTGCCGTTGCCGTTGACGCCGTCGCCCTCCTGCGCCACCTGCAGGTAGGCCCGGATGCGGTGGTGGCGGGCGCCCGCGTCGTCGCTGAAGTCGATGACGCGGCACTCGTAGGTGCCCTCGTCCGACGGCTTGACCCGGGAGAGGCGGAGTTTGTGGGAGATGTTGCTTCCTACGACCTTCACCACCTGGGAATATAAATCACACTTAATACAAGCCTGAGCAACTTTTACTGACTTTTGTGTCAATAACAGGATTTAAGTCATGAAACCGACAACATTTGTCACAAAGCAATCTAAAGTTAGCTAACACCACGAGCTGCTGGTCATATCAGACCAAGTAAAGCTGTGGCGGTACGAGAGTGTATTTAATCCTTTACTTTTCATTTGGAAGAGGAGGAATTACCTCATTCTTCTTTCATAAGTGAATGTACTCTCTCTCGCTCGAAGCAAAAACCTTGAAACGTTCCACCTGAAAGATGTAAATAGTCGCAGGCGAGGCCAGGGAGGTATTTTCAATGTTGCTGCAACGGAAACAAAAATAATGAATTGGAAGTCGATGTCTTCCTGAAACACACTTCCGAATTGGTGATCGGGTCTATTTCTTCCACGATGAACATCCTATAATGTAACGCTGCACGCAATAAACAAACATGGCAGACAAAGAGTGTGTGATGCAAATGTGCAATGAAGCACCAGGAGAACATCAGTCGCACTCATTGTAACCATGCAGCTACATCAGTGAAGGTTCAGTCACTCGAGCAGTGTTAACGTGGACATATTGTTGGGCTGTTTGTGTCTGATAAAGATATATACAAACGTAAAATTACCAAACAAGGTCATAGTGTAGAAAGCATAACATAAATGCAATAAGATACAGTATGACGTGAGATTTATAAAGTCAAACGTATGCCAATAAAATGTCATCGAAAAAGTGCCATAAAAAAGGATAATATAGTATGTTATAAAAACATGTAAAAACAATTGTAAAATTATATATATTTATGTTTATATATATTTTTATATATAACGCCTTTAAAACATCATAAACAAGTCATAGTATAGTAATGTCATAGTATATTATGCCATAACAATATTATACTGTACCATAGTACGTCAAAAATAATTTTTTGTAACTATGTTGTCAAAATTATCATAATATAATGTCTTAAAAAAGTAATGAAAAATGTCACAGCATAGAAAAAGACAAAAAAGAAAATGTCATAGTATAGTATGCCATAAAAATGCCATATGAAATGTCGTAAAAAAAAAAGTCTTTGTATAGTTCATCATTAAAATGTTGTAGAACTCATGCCAGTAAAAAGTCATTATAAATGTATAGTGTGCCCTAAAAATGTCATAAAAGTCCAAAATGTCAACGCATAGAAAGCCACAAAATGGCCAAACTGTCATAAATGACATTACATCTTATATTATGGTATGTCATATGTATGCCATAAAAATATCATAGTATAAAATGCCATAAAAATGGCAAAGCATAATATGCTGTGACGGTCCCCGGCCATGTTTACTTGTAGAAGTTTGTGTCTCTTTAATGCAACTGTTACCTGGAGGCACCTGGGCCTTTATGGCAGCCGAGATGCATTATTATTTTGTTCCCATCCATGCAACATCTATTTTAGTACAGCATTTTGAAAAAAGTCATAATATAGCATGATGAAAACAAATTATAGTATATTACTTCAAAAAGTAAGAAAATAGCTTAGCATAAAGACTGGAGGCGGGGCCAAACGGCACAAAGGTTTGTTTGTTTTTAAAGTGCTTTTGGAGTTTGTTTGTTTGTTTGTTTGTTTGTTTGTAAAAAAAGTTGTATCAACAAAAGTGCTTTTCGAATCTAACTCTCGGCAAGAAAGCAAATAAGTGTGTTCCCCAAAAACATACTTTTCATTTATTAGTGTCGTTGGTGCAAACAAATTCAGTAAAATACAGACAGAAGGTTTACAGCTGCTCATCATAAACTGGGCGTGTCTGTTTCATAAGGAGATCATGTTTAGCATTTATGTAGACGGGTACATATACAGTGATAGGAGTAGACCAGATGTGATGGGAAACCACCTCTGTATAGGAGCCTGGATCCACTACGGCTGCAGCTCCACCCAGCCAATCACTCCCATTCACACACACTCATACTCACACTCACACACACAAACACACGCACACACTCACACACACACACACACACACACGCGCGCGCACACACACACGCTCTCTCAGACAAAGGTGCTGCTGTAAAACAAAGGAAGTCTATTTGGGGCCTTGAAAGTACGAAGAGACGACATCTTGGAAGTAAAAGCTGCGCTGTTTGGAGACGTGTGACGCACCAAGACGTACACACCGCCCTGTGTATCGCCCGCCTCCCTCCCTCCCTCCCTCCCTCCATCCCTCCCTCCCTCCATCCCTCCCTCCATCCCTCCCTCCCTCCCTGCGACGGCGGTGGATGCGTGTGTCGCGGCCACACCTGTGCGTGTGCGTCTATGTGAAAAGCTTAATGATGTTTTGTAGCACCAGTCATCAGTTTGTGTCCGCGTGCATATGCTGGACTATATGAATGTGGACCGACATTCATTATATAGAGAAAGCTCATCATCATCTCCCAGCTGTACAGCCTGCAGTGTTAGAGGTCCACCCACACACACACACACACACACAGACTCAGTCAGTCACCAAAACCACAGCTGGTGCTTTCATAATAGCGAATCAGCAGCAGTTGGCCTCTTGGGAGGAAGAACAGAGGCTTCATGGTTTTGTGTGTGTGTGTGTGTGTGTGTGTGTGTGTGTGTGTATATGTGTGTCTCTGCACTACACATCTTTGCATCTCATATATGCTCTTTTTAACTTCTCAATCGCATGCTCGTGTGAGATTTTATGATTAGCCCGTAGCATCTGTTGCTCATTTTCGTAATCGCAACGTCGGCAGGCCTATTTGGTGAGAGGAAAAGGAGGTAACGTGCAGTAGTTCCTACATCCCGCTTGTTGTGGGGAAACTGCTCACTCGGGTTGAACCTTGGATACAGGAGGAGATATATTAGATATATTAAAAAAAATAAACGGTTCTGCTGACTGCCCCAGCATGTCCCCTTCACTGTTTATTATCTGGATTTGGTGTTGCAGTGATAAAGGTGAGGGGAGAATCTGAAGATGTTGCAATGCAGGCCGTGACACCCCCCCCCCCCCCCCCCCCCCCTCCTCTCTCTCTTGAGGACGACACGACCGCCGCCGCCCACGAGCTCCGGTGCCGCCTGCTCTCCGGCTGACATTGTGATTCTACTGGAGCGAGTGTCTTGATGGGGCGATTACAGCACCAAGTGAAAATCGGTACAACATCTGGAACAAGACATTTTAAATGTAATCACGAGGGCTTCCGGGCCTCGTGTCATCATATAGTACCACGGCAAACATCTTTTACAAAGCATGACAGGAGATAGTGGTTAACTCACACTTATCTTTGTCGCATCCTTTGGCATCTCCTCTTCTGGAGCCACCTGGAAGAGTATTAAAATGATTCATTATTACAGTTAGATTACAGTGATGTTGGGGTTATAGACATATGATATAATATGTACGTGAGTGTTAAGCAATCGATAAATCCACATGAATCCATGCAGGTAACGCCAGAACCAACGCGCTATAAGAATTGACCCCAAAACAGTTGTTTAAGATTGTTAATGCGCTTTAAGCTGAAGCCCGACACGGAGGCTGCTGGTTGATGGACAGTTCATTTGCAGGTGCTCGCAAACAGAGATCTGAAGGCAGCGGAGTTCCTGCCATGAGCCTACCTCATTGGTTGTCCAGGGTTGTCTGTCCGTCCAGTCCAGATGGTTCCTGATGTACCACCACTGGATCTCCAGCGAGTACGAGGGCGTCCCCGCCCCTCTGAAGGAGCACGCCATCTCCACGTCCTGACCTCTCTGAGCGGTCATGTCATGAGGCACCTCTGTGAACATGGCTGGACGGACACAGAAGAGGGGGGGGGGGCGACATGGTTAACACATGATGCCATTTAGATTTTTTAAAAATTAATGAAATGGTCTATGTTTAGCCTGCTTCCGGATAACTGGCAGAAAATATATGGATAGATGGAAATCACAAGATCCCGTTAATTTGGTTTGACTGGAAAAATGTCCTGTTTACAGAAACCCCCAATAAAAAAATATATTAAATGACACCTCAGCAACAAAGACATGAACTACATTTCATAGAAGACCAACAGCAACGCCTACAAAACCAGAGGTAACAAAGAGACAGCTGTTCAAAACGAGTCTTGGGACAGGAAACCATGACGTGATGAAGTAATTCTATCAAACTGAGCTTCATATTCACTAATCCATTACAAAGACTTTACTCAGCAGCACCTTATAGACTGTAGCGATAGTGCGAACAAAATCCTTCATCTGTGATTGGCCGCCGATACCAAACCCAAACAGAGGGAAGTGTTATCTTCAGCGTGCAGCTGGAGCTCAATCTAAACCCACGTTTGGAACATTTTGGCTCCCACCAAGCTGCACAAAACCAGAAAAACAAAACATATGGATATTTAGCTTAAAAGGGAGCCGTTAATCTCCTTTCCCCGCGAATAGTCAGTAGCATTTATGGAGAGGGACTTGTTAGGGTTGTTAAATAGAGACAAAAATGTTATTGAAGAACAAAGTTGTGAATATAGATATTTTTACTGCTCTACTACACTCTATGGTTTCCATTGAAAAGCCACAGCAGGTAGACATTGAAATATGTTCACAAGCACAGGCCTTTACCGTCAGATGGTAATCACATGGATACATTTACAACGAAACATAACCGTGGTACACAAGTGTGTTGGCTGTCAATCAGTTGTGGAAGCCCCTCCTCTAACGGGGGTCATATCTGGACTGACAGTGGAACAGAGATCAACACTTGGACATAGGCCCAAGCTGAATGGTAAATGTCAGTTATCATTTTGGGGACACTTTAATTCTAATCATCTTACAGTACCACGGGTGTACAGACGTTTTTTGGAACCCCCTAAATTTGGCAAATTGTAAATGAGTTGCTCTGATCAGCGAGCTCTTTTTCCTTTCTATGTATTTCCGCAATATCCTTTTCTAATCCTCCAACTCAAAGCACAGACCCAAGTGTAACCGTCGAACTGAAGGTGAGCCTTTTTGAGAGGAGCTCACGAGGTAATTATTTCATACAAGTAGTCACCTTTTCTACAATGTAACTGGAGCTTTCAACCAACACGCGACAGTCTTCCTCCTCGGCATATGCTGTTTGCTCAAAGCAGCGGTTCACAGCTCGCAACATTTGTGATGGAACAATTGAACCTTTTTACGTGGCGTCGGTTTCCAAGCCTCGACCTACACCTTCATCACTCGGGCCCCTGGATTGGCACATCCGGCCTCCTGTGCATGATCTACTTTCTCTTTGTGTGGCGTTCAATGTTACACGGTCACGGAAAAAACTGCAGAGGAGTTGTATTCCGAACGTCGATCAGCGTCCACGTGACTTGAGTTAAATTGGACGTCACTGAAGTGCATCTGGCATTCTGAGCTTTTTCCTGACAGAAGAGTGACACTTCAGAAGGATTGTGAGTGTTTGTTAATCTGTTCAAAAGAACGGAGGAGTCCACGCTCAAAGGTTTGTCTGGCTTATTCAGTCAAAGAGAAGGAGTCAAACCCACACCGGCTAAGAGCCGGTCGTGGATTAACATCGGCTGTTCGACCACCGGGGCTATGGATCCGTCTTGTATTACGAGAGCGGTGCGAGCCTCAAGTCGTACATCCCTCTTGTACATTGATCAAATCTGCTTGTATTTTTCATTTGTGAAACCCGAGGCGCACCGGGTATCGATTTGACATTACCCAGCCGGAGCCAGTAAAAATGCCAACAGCCCCTCTGTTGTTGATAATATTCAAAGCTTGGACTTACTGCTCTGTAAGAGATTGAGCCTCTTTTGCAATAATAATCTGTCTTTTCCCCCAATTAGCTGTGAAGCCCAAAACGACCAAATGCTTCACACAATCGGAAACCAGGAAACTGGGATAGTCATCGCTGGTCCATTATAATTTAAGGGAGATAAAGCCCTTGGAGCAACTTCCAACATGCACCCATCAAATGTGAATCGGATCTCGCGACGTGCTGTTTCTGGGGCCCGTCTCTTATATTTGCACACATATCCGATACTTCAAAAACAGCTTTTAACTGTGAAAAAATAATTGTGACAAAATGAAAAGAAAATCTCACAGATGACGACTCTAAATGTAACCACTATCTCTATATTCCATTAGACTCAGACGCGTGGCTATCTCATGCTGCATCTCTTAGTCATAGTCATCTCTGAGCCCCACGCTCCATTGTTGAGGTAATAAAAGGCTGCGATGAGTCGGGCCTGCTCGCCCTGAAGCATTATCAATATCTCCGAAGATAAACAGCGGAAAGGCTCTCGGGGGCCGTTGCTGCAAATCGGCGCGCGATAGCCAAAGTACGGCGGCCACCCGCGTCAATCGGGAGGAGGAGGTGGAGAAGGACGGAGGAATGGAGACGGGAGAGATGGAGTGCTCACGAGAAGGAGGAAACTCCGGATGTGTTTGTGCGACGAGCGAGAGAATAAATCACCGCCAGAGATTGAATTAATGAGCGGGGTCGGTGTTTATGAGAGCGAGCCTCTGTGTGTTTGTGAAGGGCTAATATATCGTCAGGATACAGGGAGGAATTAATATGAGTGTGCGTGTGACGGAGAGAGAGGAGAAGAAGAAGAAGAAGAAGAAGAAGAGGAGGAGGAAGGCGGAGGACAATGTGTGAGGTAGCAGATAGCTGCGAGCGGGCTTCATTATTGTTTATTTCTTTGACAAATGGAATGCGGTAATTAAAGCCGTGATGAAAAAGGGGAGCGGGAGATGTTTCTTTGCGGCGCCGTATTACGCCGGCCTCCCTCAGCCTCCACCGCACGCCGTCTAAACGCCTGTTCCACACGCGCAGCAGAGGTCCTCTGCACTCCTAAATGACAAGGTCAGCAAGAAAGGGAGGGACGGTTTTACATCAAAGACAATCATTTCAAATAAAAATATATCACGGGGTTTACTTCAAAAGTGGTATGCTGTACATAAATGTTTGATGAGTTGGTGAGAAATATCCGTGGCAGGAGATCAATGCGCTATAGATTGATCATTGGGTCAAACTCGGTACTAATAGCTTTAGAACTCCACGAATCAATATTTTTTTATAGTAACAATGATTCTGTGTAATAAGGAAGGAGTCTGTCACTATATATTAAAACCCGACTTTGCAGCTCCACAGAGCTTCTTTCAGCCTCTTTTGTCAGAGTAGCCTGTCCCAGCTTGTTGAGCTGAGTCAGCTTAAATATGGGTTGAATCCCATTTAGGTGTCCCAGAGCCATCATCAATGCTATTGGTTTTCCTGCATTGAGGAAGAAGACCCGTACTCCCATGTTTCTCTGCACAGTAATTTGACAATGCACTGAGCACTGCTACCTAAAAACTGCAATGAATAACCCACAGAGATTATTAATTGAGAAGTGATTGCATTACATTACTCGTCACTTTACTTTTGTTGCTCAGCCCAGCTCTGTCCAAGGTGCCTTCAAGGGGATCTCTAGAGCATATATGGCATTAATGTAGCATTTTAATGGTCCGGCAGCCATGCATGTTAGTGCATGTGAGTCCCATGTGTGTGTGCCCCTACTGGCTAGCTAATGGCCTTGTACTTGCCATTGTTTGCTCCCTCTGAGCAGTTAACGCCGTTAGTCGATAGCCACGTGGAGGCAACCCCTCAATCGGGGCTCCGTTAAACAACTCATAATCCTCGACACCTGCACGTCACATATTTGCGACTGCGCACTGCTGACAACCAACGCTAAAGCTAATTCACTAAGGGACTAGAATGTTCCCTCGCATGATTAATCAGCAGTGAACTTCTCTGAAGAATAAAGCATCCGCTAATTGAGGCCGGCAGTTTGTAATTATGAAGGTCAATAATTGAACATATTACAAATATACCACATTGTAAGAATCTCATTGAAATATTGTTTGTCTGCCTAAAACATGGCCGCTGAGGTGAAGCCGTGATATAAATGACCCTTCTCTTAACTGTGAACCAGAGGATGCGAGGCGAGCTGGAAAACGGCTCACTTCCACTTGTTATTTTGTTGCAAAATAGATGCCGCCTGCTGCATGATCGGGCAGCCGGCGGCGGCATCAGCCTCTGAATGCCAATGCTGCTCACTGTGTGAGAGGGCTGCTGGTGCATCGGACTCTCCAGAGCTTTTCACCGTCACCGGCTGATTTATGTGCGTCCTCCATTCCCCTCCGACAAAGAGAAAGGTATATATTCAATTACACCTGTGCTAAGTAGAATTGTATTTTCATTACAATGCTAATTTAGCTAATATTCCCTAATGGATAGCCAGCTGTATATTTACATTTGGAAATGTTACGGCTTCACTCAGGCTCCAGAGAGTAAAATCTATGGCGGTTGCATCGTCTCCACGTCTGCTAAATGGAACAGTGGCATCAGCCTCAGGAATCTGATCGCTGTTCACGTCAGCTGTAGCTCTGAACGGGAGGTCAGAGGTCAGACTCGGCAAGAGCGGCAGCCACGGAGCTGGTTGGACTTTAAATCGGTACAGTGTATGCAATCAAATCCGCAGCCACACACCAGCAACATGCCCGTCTCTGGGAGCTCCTGTCACATGAGATGTATTCCTTTAGGTTTGAAAGCCCCGGTGGATCCAAATAAGAAGGTATGCCTGTGTCAAGAGTGTCTGGTCTCATCTGAGATTAGCAGATGGGGAACTTGTGTGCACTGGAGTTCTTCAGCAATGCAGGCTTTGCGTTCGCCATATGTTGTCATCCTTCTACGGGAGTTTTCCCTTCCATACGAAACAGAACCTTGCTGCGTTTGCAGCTGGTGCACCGGCAATTTACGCAGCGTCTTCAGTAAATAACTAATTAGCCGTGTATATTTTTGTTTATTTATTTACCTGGGTGAGAGAGAGAGAGAAAGAAAAAGAGAGAGAGAGAGGCTGATATTTGGAACTATGTTAATAAGTAACCATTTCACCCTTTCCACTTAAAGGAGAATAATAGCACCGGTCCTTGTTGCGGGTCAGCCTCAAACCTGGAGGACCAGAGGGTCTGGACTTGTTCAGCATGGATGTCCCTACCAGGAGTACAAGACTCCGGCCATGGAGACGGGAAAACCGCCATACCAGGATAAGGTGCTGGTCCCTTACGAGACCCTTGGTTAATGAAAACTCCACTTGCTGTGCTGATAAATGAATAAATAAATCCAAATTACATTTCCACAGCATTAATTCCATAAGTACAGCCAGAGTCATCACAAGCTACCAAGGCCACCTAAACCAAGACCAAGTCAAGACCAGGACCAGAGAGGACCGTTATGGAGCCTTTGGATACAGCCATCCCCGTCTTTGCTTTATGGTAAATTTGACTCTGATGAGACCATAATTTACTAAATGAACATCACGCTGTATTGAAGACTTGACACTAGAGATTGAGACCATAAACTCATGTTTACAATGTTTACTGAGGGAATAAATCAAGAGAGAAGTCATTTTCTCGTAGACTTCTATACAATCAGACTTCTTTTTTTTGGAAACCAAAAGGAGTCCCCCGCTGATGGCCATTAGAGAAAATACAGGTTTTAAGACACTTCCGCTTTGAGAAGCTACCGCCTGGTTCTACATGATCAATTCCACAGTAAATGATCTGTTTGTGTGCATCTCATTACACACAAACAAGGACGTGTGTGTGTGTGTGTGTGTGTGTGTGGACCTTCAGCACCCTTGGCCCTGCCAGCTCGCCCCACTTGAGCTCAGCTTCCTGCTGTTTTGGCCCAAATCCCAGCTGCCGGCCTGCCCGCCTCCCCACAGCGCAGGTCAAACACTGTTTTCCTTCTTAATGAAATGAAAAAGGTTAAAAGGAGAACATGGCTTCCTGAGCACAGAGGGCTCAGCCAGAACACCAAGGACAGGGCAGGCTTTTCTTTTTTCTTTCTTTCTGTGTAATTCAACACAACAAAAGGTGCCACCACCTCTGCGCAAGAAATGATTACCACATCAACACCCGGCGATTACTTCCTCGCAAACAAAACAACAAAAAAACAATGGGTGGCGAGAGTTCAGAATAACAATGACACCTTTGTAGTACAAAGCTGTTTGAGGTGAGTGTGCTTTAAGCATTTTGTGTTCAGCACACACGTATCTGAGCGAGGCATCAGGCGGAGGACGAGGCTCGCTTGATCGTTCAAGAGATGGCGAAACAATCAAAGAATCTGTCATCAGCGAGTAACATTAGAGGATCGGCTACATTTGATGGTTTTTTTTATAGTCGTGGGACGGACGGTAGATCTGGATGCAGTCGTTCTCTGTGCGGTGCGGTCTCCATCCCCATCAGGAATAACACATAGCACTATATGTGGCTTCTCATCCAGGAGGGGCCTTATTCTGCTCTGAAGGGCCACATCAGTCGCCAGGCTCAGAGCTCCTTGTTGGAACAATAAGAAATGGCCGTCTGGAGCCGGGGCTATTTCTGTCCTCTGTGATATGCATAAAAAACCACGCGGCATGTGAGATATGCTCTCTCTCTCTCTCTCTCTCTTTCTCTCTCTCTCTCTCTCTCTCTCTCTCTGTGTCTCTCTCTCTCTCTCTCCTCTCACAGTGAGACTGAAGCAGACCGCCCACTGTCAGGTACAAAGGACCAACCTTTTGAAAGATGGGTAAAATTCCATCAATAGCTGATTGCGTTGGCTTTGACGCCACACTGCAGATCCACCTATACAGCAAACAAAGATGGCGTATTCACGTCTTTATGTGCCGTCTAACCCTCAACATATTTGGTTCTGAGTTATATCTCCACTCTGCATTAGTTTCTTGTTTTCTCAAATCCCCACGTGGTTTATTAAAATGTCATCTCGCGTGATCGTGGTCAAAGTCTCCGTCTATCCCACATACAGCCTGGACAGGTTGAAAAGGGAAAAATCTGATGCCCATAAACCTTTGCTGAAGCCCATGTAGCTGCACACTCTCACACACACATTAATGGGCTACTGCAGACAGACTTTGTTCTCAGTCTCATTAAAGAGGCGGGACTGGACCGACCGGAGGAAATGTGTCGGTTGGAAAATCAATCTAAGTAAGAAAAGCAAAGGAGAGGAAACACCGTGTTTGAAATCAAGTAAGAGCGAGTAAAAGGCCGACTACACCCCCGCCCCCAAGGCATGCCATGGTGTGAGAGACATATAGGTATACTGTGTACTAAATATCAACAGCTACTGAATAGATCCAAAAGCTATGATCACTCTTGATTTTTCTTTCTCTCTTTTAGTCATTTTAATGGTTTAATTGCACCATAAAACAAAGACAGACAATATTAACAGAAGCATAAAGCAAAATGCCGAAAAGCTGCACAACAAACTACAAAAAGTGTAAAGATCCCAGAACTAAGATTTATAAGCTGTCCAACCCCAAAAACTGAAAGCGAGCTACATTTCCAGAAGTTAAGCTATGCAACATGTGAATATATACATACATATACATATATGTGAATATATACATATACATATATATATATATATATGTAAGAGCCATTTTGTGTATTTGTTTATGTTGGACCTCCCACCACTGGGGGGCCCTATATAATGAGCAGAGCATTGGGGACAGCTCGTGCTCGTTTTGAAGGAAGCAAACAGTTTTTTGACCGTCTTGTGTGACTGAGGCTGTGCCAGAGAGGCAAATGTTTATGGTTTATTTTATGATTTAATATATGCAAGTAAGTTTTGTTTTTTTTGGTAATAATAAATATGATGGACCTCACAACTGGACAGTGTCATCAATCGAACGCGTCAGGAACAATCGTCAAGCGAGCCCCAAGTAGGCCTTATTGTTGAATAGGCAACGGGGGCACTACAATAATATATATATATATATATATATATATATATATATATATATATATATATATATATATATAGTGGAATATGGATGAAGTAATATGTGCAACAAAAGCCCGCAGGCAAAAAGGTAACAGGAGTTATTTACCAATAATGAAAAATAAACACTGAGTCACAGCTGGTTCAGGTCGCTCAGGTAAAGGCTGAAGGACACTCGAGAGTCCCTCGAGACAGCGACAAGGCCAACAGAAAGATTACAGAGGGTTTGTTATTTGTAAAGAAAATAATAATAATAATAATAATAATAGAATGGTCAAGAATCAGCTTGGATGCAGGCTTTTTTTTCTCAATGCAATGCAAAGCGATTCAACTATCCAGCATATCTATACTTAAAATAAATAGCTTCAATGTACTTGAAGTGTGCTGTATAAAAAAGTCCTCCTGCTGGACACCGAGCCGTCTCTCTGCGCCTCGACGTCCTCATTTCCATCCAGACTCGGCAGGCCGCTCCTCTAGAAAATAATTAGCGGCTATAACGAGTCTCTCGCCAGGCCTCATAACACGCTTCACGCTCCAATAATGAGCCTCCGCGCAGTTCATGTGGTAAACAGCTGCCGTCGGTCACACGGAGAACCTGCCGGAAGCCCTCAGCCCGAGAGAACAAAGACTTTGTAGCTTCTTCTTTTTTAACAGATGCTGTGATGAGAAGCCACGTGTGAATTCAGTGGGAATGTGCGGCGCCTTTTGCCTTTTCATAAAAAAACTGTCTACAACACGTCACAACTTTAATCAGCAGTCTAAACGATGGAATTAATAATGTGTCTCAGGGGAGAGAGAACAATAAAAGAGACCTTTAACCACGAAACCACGAGACCTTTTCCTGCTCCAAAGTCTCCTTCCTGCACTTGTGGAAAATCACTTAATCCGACCCATCCTGCTATTCGTCATGGATTTAGCACCGCTTCCCAAGTGGAGAAGATAATCTGACCAGTTTGAGCGACACATTTGGGGAAGATTAATACAACGTGTCATGTCAACACAGATAATCCATTGCCCTTGTTTTAGGATGAACCTGTGATGTAGTGTCTACCTGCCCTCTCGTACCATGAATCTCTTCCTACGTGCTTCACCTTGAAACCCCCCCCCACGACCAAAAATATGTCCTCAAAGTAAATGGGATGTATCAGAAATTTACGCCAAGGAGGCAGCAATATTTCATCAAAGACGTTATGGAAAAAAGGACACGCACGCAGGTGTGTAATGGTTTTTGAACAAAAACGCCCTGCGGGGTGTGTGTGGGCAGTGCAGCAGGAGCTGAGCTAACTAGCCATAAAATAGTGATGGATGAGGCGAAGGTCTGAACAGCCATGTGTAAAAGCCGCCGTGTTTATGACCCGTGCCTTGGTGTTCATGGGGGTTTGTAAAAAAGCACACCGCCTCCGTGTGGAGTCTCTGATTTAATAAAAGACGCCAAGGTTATCGAGAATTGGACTTTTTCCGCCATAAGCTGTTATGTTACGCTTTTATGACCTGTAGCTTTTTTAATCTCAGTGAAGCCCATCCAGAACAAAATGCACCTTCATACTTGTGCCAAAGATCATTTCTAATTTCTGGTCAGAGAAAGCTCAAGTTGACATTATTTAACACGACTTGGTGCCAGGACCCTTTGAGGTTCTATTTAAAGAAAAAATAAACAATTAATAGATAGAAAATACCATATATGCTGCTGAAGGAACTATATAAACATTTTCTTTGGTGACAAAATGTTAATTGGAATAAGGATACCATTTTTTTTAGAGAAGCCAGCACAAAATAAAGGAAATGCTCTATCACTTGTCAAACAAGAATTAAACTTTAACCGGAGCAGTGTATTGAAAAAGTAAGATATGTGGGACGGCGGCATATGTCCACCCATCAGGGCAGGGCTACAAACCACGAGCTTCTGATGCCCAAAAAAATGGTGCTGCGTTTTTAGTCACGATATTTCTTTTCCTTTAGTTATTGCAGCGTTACTTATTTGATCACATCTGTGCAGGCCAGGGCAGTGGGAGGAGGACTACAGTCTGAGGGAAGAGAAGATGAAGGAGCCAGACGGGCGTCTTCAAAAAGCCTTATTCTCCTGGAGCGAGGCGGCGGCGAGGAGGCATAGCCGGAGAGACGAGAGGTATCGGCACTCACTATCTAATCTCCCTACTTCCTCTAAAGCCCCCTGGAGTAGCCTCTCTAGCGCCGACACAGGCAGATAGATAGGAGGCGACGGCTGCACAACCCAGCGCCCGAGCTTTACAGCTAAAGGTGAGCTTTCCCTGCCGGGCCTGTCTCCGAAGAGAAGGGGACGGGGGACGGTACATTGGGGGATGTAGGAAGGATGGATGAGAGAGGCTGAATCAGCTGGGCTTGTTTAACGTCTTATTTATCTGTCAGTTCTTTCCCCGGGGGGGCTTTTAAGTCGACCTGACTAAAGAAAACCGTCTACGTAGCAGAAACCGTACACAAAGCTTTTAAGCGTTACACCTTTATTTAAAGAATCAACAAGGCCATTTTCTTCTACTGCACTTCTTAAAGTTTTAACAGAAAAGTGTTGGATTTAACTTAAAAAACAAGATGTGGCCCCATCTCTGCTGGATTCTGACAGCAATATGCATTTGTAGCAAAGGGCAAGGGATGGGGAGGGGGGGAATAAATGATGAAACTTTTAAGTCACCTTGAAAACCACAACATTGTTGAACCACAGTGTTTGTGTTGCCCTCTCCTCTTGGCGAGGCTCCCTTCTGAGCATTCTTGGCTCAAACAGTTCGGATTGTGAGACCGGCTGAGCGTGGAGCACTGAGGCTGTTTCATTGAGTGCGCTGTTATTATGTTTTTATGTTGCATCCCAGGAGCCAGCTCCAGGACAATGAATGTTTGAGAGTTGAAAAAACCTAATATATATATATATATATATATATATATATATATATATATATATACAGATTTACAGCTTGAATCTCCATATTCCGCGGCGGCTTGCTGCAAAGGGGACATTTATGGATATCGCATTGGGACGGCGTGTCGCGGATGGGCTTCTTTTACGTCTTCCTGTAACGCGGAGGGGAACGATTGATGCTCTGTTTGGCTCGACTGAGAATACAGCAGCGGTAGTTATGGAGCTGTTTGCAGAGAGCCAAAAAAGAAAGAGCTTTCCCATTATTCCCCCCCCCCCCCCCCACACACACACACACATACACACACACACACACACACACACACACACACACACACTGTTAAAAGCCAGAGATGAGAGCATTGTGTCCCATGCTGGAGGCGGCGACAGGGAGAGCCTCCCTGTCTGGCAGGGTGCGGTGAAATTCCCTTCCACACAAATCACACTTCTTTACTCTCCTTCTCCTCCTCTTAAGCCTCTCATCTTATTCTCTCGCTCTTCCTCCTTATTAGTAGAGCACCGTCAACTTTCAACACACATTTACCAAATAATCCAAATGATCAAGGATTTGGATGAATAATTGGATCAAATGACTCTCGCCAACAAATAGATTGGACCAAATTAAATGTTCTCCTTAGTCCCATGAAAACTTTAAAACTGGCACAAAGCTCTCAGTGGAACAAATGCTGCTGGATGAACATAAAGGGTTAACCGTCTCAAAACCATTTATGGAAATATAAATACCATTTTTAAATATATATATATATATATATATATAGACCAATATACAGCATTTTTTTCACATTCGAGGAGGTTTGTTTCCTAAAATAAATAAATGCATAAAGTCCCATAAACAGCACGTTGCCCCAGCCAGGCCCCAAACTACATATTGTTGTAATATGTTGTTTTAAGTATCAGGTAATGCTACATCAATATAATGGACTCATTTGTACGCAGACAGATCTGCTGACGCCAGAAGGATCACAGAGTTCACTGACCAGCACTGTATAAAAAAAAAAAAAACGTTTACTCAAATGAACAGTAAATAAGCTTTTCTTGTTCGGACATGCTGGAATAATACAAAACAGGGCCGTGGCTGTCAAGCGCAAGATAACGGGACGGAGATACCGCAGCTCAGACTTATCTGTGAGAAAACAAATTACAAAAGTGCCGAGATTAATTCCCTGGCAATGCAGCGGCGGGTATTTTAATGTTCATTTTATTTTTCACATATAGAGAGCATCTGTGAAAAGGAGCTCGTTTTCACCCCGTTTGATGATTTCTTTTCTGAGTATAGATATAGCCACGAGACTATATTTAGATTTCGTTTTGGACTGATGTGACAACATGAACTCTTGGGCATAATGATGCTGGAGCGGGAGAGATTTAAGAGATCCTAAATGTAAGCTCATTACAGTTGTCCAGAAAAGAAGTCAACACTAATTTGTACTAATGCAGTCATGTGCTCATTATATACGCCGCCTTCAAATCCTCGGCCATTCTGTATCGCGTCTCTGCTCTGCTTCTCCGCGCTTTAGCAACCAACGCACAACAAATGCCAACACACAGTTTGGAGCGAGGCTTTGGAGCGGCTCCTGAGAAATGCCATTTGAAAAAAGCAAAAGAAATACTTAGAGAATTAAGCAAGAATCAAAAAAGTGTCGAAATTCAAGGCCAATCGGTAGCGTTTTATGCATTTTCATGACTGGATGGGGCCTTTGTTCCTCGCTCGAGTCACCGGCCACAATCATTCAAGGTAATGTCGGGAATGTCCCACTACAACGTGGATTTGTTAGTCGATGTTAACCGTCAGAGTGAGAGCCGGAGTCACAGGCTTTTGGGGAAGTGGCGTTCAATAAAACCCTTGAGAAGCTCAAACACAAAGTGTGCTGGTATCCTTGTGTGAGGGGAGACACCACGAGGGTAACGAGAGTACGCTACAAACACACAACAACAATCGCAAAACAACAAGGACAAAATGATTTCCGCCGTGATAGCGTTCCAATTTTATCACCCAGAAGGAAATTTGGTTGGCAAGCAGGCATTAAACACAAAGGCCACTCATATAATTTGACTTGCGGCCCCTACTGGCCGGTTAAGGGTAGTGGGAGTCAGCAGTCAGTGTGAAAACTGTCAATAAAATATGGTTTTCAAAAAAGTCTGGATCCCATGCATCTACGACAGGTCCCATATTGTCATAAATGGGCACATAAAATAATATTGGGCTGGTGGGTCAAGCTGTGTGCGAGATTAACCGTGGACAGGCAGATACGCGCGCGCGCGCACACACACACACACACACACACACACACACACACACACACACACACACACACAAACTCATAATCTCCTCAGGCCACAACTGCCGCAGATAAAAAATCAAAGTGATATACTGTCGTGGGCGGACAGAGGACAGGGACTGACTGAGAATGCAACACTGGAGCTTGTTAGCAGCGTGGCAGAACTGTAATTTATTGTCGCTCAGTGAGTAAAAGCTGCACTTATTCAACACCCTGAAAGTCAAGCTGAGCACAGATTCACAACATGAATTTTCATTAGAAATACAGAGAAAAAAACACATTCATCTTAATGCAATCTTTGTTTTTTTCTTTATACCACTGTTGCAAGATGAACTACTAACAAACTGGGAAGATGGGAGCATTATTTTTCTAATAACTGCAGTCTCATTTGAGTACGGCTCATTACATTAAGAAACGTGTAAAATGAAACAAAACAAATCAAACTAACTAAAAAGCGCCCCAGGAGTGCTGACGGGGAAAAGAGGCACCTGGCCTACTTTCCAAACTTACGGAGACATTTTTAACCATCTCCTCAGCAGCTGCCACACCGACGACACCACGGCCACATTAACGCGTGTAGAGAAAAAAAAGAGAGAGACACAAAGACAAAGAGACAAAGAGAAACAACAACAAGAGAGACAAAAAAAGAGGCCAGCGAGACAGAAGATCGAGGGGAAAAGAACGGGAAACAAAGTCGGGTACTCGACTTTGACACGGCGGATTTAAAACAGAATAACAGGAGCGAGAAAGCGTCACATCTAATAGGGACGTGACACATCGAGGCCTCCTCAGAGACAGCGAGCTGTCGCACAGGAACAAGTCTGTCGGAAAATCAGAGCCGACGTTGGGAACACAACTCCGGTTTTAATCTATTCGCAGCGGCGACGCTAAGCTTCGCGTGTAGCAGATCTCATTTGGGTTTGTCTTTCTCAAGCTGCCGTGTGGTTGAGCTAATGAGCTCGTGTCGAGCTCAGGACGAGACATCGGAGCTTACGGGACAAATGATCTGCTTACATCCGTGTTCAAAATCAGATGAGAGGCATGTTATCAAGGTTAAAGTATTGTGAGAAGAGTAACGGAAAAAGTTTCCAATCAACAAAACGGTCAGTTTGGCCTGTACTGGGAACTAGAAACACATGGAGAACACGGCAGTTATCGAAATCACCTTGGAAACCGTAATCTCAACTCAAGGTCCACTTACTTAAATCTTTCGGCCGCATTACACAGTCTTCTCCAATGGAGAGCAAAAGTTCAACCCTCAAGGCGGCGTACAGCCGACCAAACACCATCTGCTGATGAAGGATGTGTGATATGTAGTTCTGGTGGTTGTGGTTATGGTTTCCATGGGTTATAATCTCTTCCGGGTGATTGCTGACATTTTGAAAGATGATCGCAACGCCAAGTCCATCAAGTCAGACGATCAGACTTTGTACTGTAAACAACAAGCCGACGGTTCTGCCATAGTATCTGAACCACTTCATTTGGAGGGTCAAACTGAATGTGAGCGCATCTCAAATGTTGGTGTGAACCCTCTCTGCTAAAGAACTGTGCTTGATACACATCTACGGTGCAGTAGGTCAGCGTCCTGTACACTGTGATGAATGTTTCAGAGTCGAGCAACGATTTGGGGCAAGACCTTTGTAACCAATCCATAGGCCGTTAAGAAATCAATACGCTGTATGTATTAACGTGCAATGGCTCCACGGGAGCTACGGGCGGCTGATGGAGGATGCTGCCGATGTCAGCGACAGGATGGGAAAAGTTTGATCGTCTGGCTTTCCTAACGCCATTTTTGTTGTTGTTGTTGTGGTTGTCTTCAGGGTCACCATTTTGAGACCCTGAAGACGTTTCACTTGAAGAGCGTACTGGAAAAGGAAGGCTAAAATGGCTACTGCAGTGGAGCTGCAGCGAAAGCGAGCGACGCCAAGAATCCTGGGAGAGGCAAACGAGGAAATGAGTGTAAATGCACTGCCGGTGTAAATCATCCCTTCAGTCAAAAGGTGATTGGATATGCAACACATACTCATCACTAATCCCTTGTCTGGAGTTATGGCTCCGGCACTGAGCGGTTTCATGGTTAAAGCATCCCTCAAGTAGCAATTCGTCCGGATACGCACACGCTCATGTCGCTCCAATGTTGAACTGGCCAAACCTCTCTGAGCCGCACAGTCGGCTGCCGACAGAAAGCCACCCGGGGGACAGTTAAGCACAGCTCTGAGCGGCCTCATCCACGGCCTCTCTGTCCAACGTCCTCAGCATGTCTCAGCTATGAAATGTCTGGGACTCCCTTCTGCATTAAGGTGCTTTGCCGCTCAGCTCTCTCCGGAGCCGACTGTCGGAGTCCCGCCGAGGTCTGTTACGGATCATATCTGCTTTTGATTTATTTTAACGCACGCAAAATGATCCTTTAAAAGAATTGCTTCGGGACATTTCGGGAAACCCCTTTCTTTTGGCTTTCTTGCTACAGGGCCTCGTTAGCGTAGCTTAGCATCAAGACTGGAGGCAGTGTGAATAGCAAGCCAGGCTTTCACCAAAAGGTTCACAAGGGCGCTCACAGAGCTCACAAATGAGAAAAAACACCCGATTTCTGTGGTTTGGTAAGAGCCAAGATGGCTGTTTCCAGTCTCTATGCTAAGCTAGCCTAACGGCAATCTGAATCCAGCTGCGTACGTTAAAGCTTTAAAAGAGGTTTGGATCTTCTCCTCTCACTCTCTGCAGGAGTGCAAATAAGTGTAATTCTTGTACAAACTCAATGCCCTTGTTTCATATTGGAGGAAAAAAATAATAACAACAAATGTAATTAGGGTTGACATATTCCCATTACAGAGTTCAAGCCAATGCTGTCGTGTTACAATTGGAACGATTAGTCTGTTGACAGCCATTTTGAAAGTTGTTGATCAAGAAACAAATGCTTCTCAGATATTAATACTGGATCTCATGTATATATCATTATTATACAAATACAGTATATATATATACACACATACTGTATATACATACACAGTATATACGCACACATGTATATATATATGTATATATATATATATATATACACACATGCATATAATGAGGAATACGTAAAACAGTTATTCTGAAGGACAATCTGCAGTGCAGCCAAGCGTTCCAAACCACACTGAGAAAACACCATTTACTTTTCTGCTCTTCTACCAAGCTGAGTGTGAGGTTATTAACGTGTGTGTGTGTGTGTGTGTGTGTGTGTGTGTTTGGGGATGTTAACATGTTTCATTCTACACTGCCCACAGGTATCAAGCTGTCCAACTCAGCAGACCTTTGTAAATACCATTGGCTGTCTTTGAGGGCCTCAAAGACAGCCAAGAGCCTATTAGTTGGACATGTAATATAGAATGTGGGACTCCCTGGCAGCGGGCTAAAGGAGGGAAAGAGCATTGTTGGATCCAAGCAAAATGAGCCTGTCAGTGTGCATGTGTGTGTGTGTGTGTGTGCGTGTGTGTGTGCTTGTGTGTGTGTGTGTGTGTGTGTGTGTGTGTGTGAACCCGAACAATACTTTGAACGGTTTGTCTGGTGTTTGTGTAATTGCGGAAGCAACCAGGAGATGTAGTCATTCACAGGCAACGATGACACACACACATACACACACACACACACACACACACACACACAAATAACGCCTGTGTCCATATACATACACACCCACTGTGTAGCAAAGAGGCTCTCCACAGCGGTGTAATTAGGCCTGGTCACTGCAGAGACGTTGTAATGGATAACCCTGTCTGAAAATGGCCGGGGGCAGCACACATAATTGAGCATGCCTAGTCCGCGTGCGCGCGCGTGTACGTGCGCGTGCATGTGTACGTGCGTGTGTATGTGCATGTGTACGTGCGTGTGTATGTGCATGTGTACGTGCTTGAGTAGGTGCATGCGTGTGTGTGTGCACAGGAGGGCCACAAATATGGCAAACCTTACCGCTCGCTTTGTTTTCCTCTCTGCTCGCTTGGATCGTGGGGTCTGAGGCCCCGCAGTGTCTGTGACATTTCACATTAAAAGAGCCAACATATTTAGCCTTCACATATATGCATTCAAGGAAGAAGAAGAAAAACAAACCTCTCTGCTTATGCAGTACAAACAGAGCCATGTTTAAGGAAATGGCTACACACGAGGGAGTAAAGCCACAAGTTTATAGCACCAAGACACGGCACACAGGCGCATACCGTGTCAAGGAATCGCCGTCTTTATGCTTTTGTGCGCTTG
Source organism: Cyclopterus lumpus (assembly GCF_009769545.1). NCBI lineage: Eukaryota > Metazoa > Chordata > Actinopteri > Perciformes > Cyclopteridae > Cyclopterus > Cyclopterus lumpus. The sequence continues at coordinate 4,969,969 of NC_046972.1, forward strand.
CTTGTTGCGTTGCTTGTGTGTACTTTGTTACAGCTGGGGTTGAGGAGCCACATTTCAAGTCTGAAGCATCTTTTTTCAGACCTGGAAACGGCTCCATCTGTTAAAGTAGTTGTTTGAATGCGTCATTCACACATAGGCCAGCGTTACAGGAGATGGTGGTCGATCCGATAACGGCGTCGGGGTTCCGATATGACGTCATTAACGTGTTGGAGGTCACAGGTGAAGGTGCGTTGGTGGTATATGGTTTAGCACATTGGGTCAATTGGCTGCTCCGAGTCCAGAGCAGGAGATAAACATGCTCTTGATAAACCATTACAACATTTAGGGCTTCTTCTAGAAAGTAATAATAATCTAGTTTGTTGTTCCAGCTGATTTCTAACTCTGCATGGCAACCATAGCAACCTCTCACTTCCGCTATTCAGCATCCGACTCAAACATCCTCTTGCCTTTAATTCGTTGATTAAAAGTAATTTGTGTGTGTATAAAACCATCTAGTCACACAGCACACTATTTAATAACAAAGCTTATTTAAGAAGCAGTCAGGTACATTTCTGTTTTTAAGCTAGTTTGGTAGGTTTTTTATTATTTTTTATGTGTAGATAATTATTTCTCTGCACAGTCAATCTTTAACAACACTTTTATTTAAAATATTCATTTTGAAAAAAGAAAATGTCAACTTTCCATTGCACTCTCTTGAAATTACCTGATAACCTTTGAACTTGTGTATAAAAAGCTACGATTAGTTGGTAATTGTGAAGTCTACTTAATCTACAGTTAAAATACATCGCTTTGGAGTACATTTACAATGCAAATTGCAATGCAATGAAAATGTTATGAAAAAAAGAGCTCTTGGTATTATATCATAGCCGTTACATCGGCAGATATCTATCTATCTTTAAAGTAGTGGAAGTGATGTAATGTAGTTTATGTAGTTGTAGTTTATGTAGTTTTGATGTGGTGTAAGCACTGCACCGGTCTCCATGTAACAAAGAAATAGTCAATAAATGCTACACTGTCAGCAACCAACATAATGGCAAACTCATGAGGCAATTTGGCCTTGTGTGCTCCGACTCATTTGGCATGCAGTTAACACGCCAGACATAATTTTGTTTTAATGAAAACTCAACTCAACTGATATTGATTGATTCTGACATGACCATATATTTAGGAAACAAGCCAAGCTTAAGCTTGCAGTTATGTGCAAGATTTGATGGTCGACTCCCTTCCTCCTATATTAGGCCGCTAAATAAATACAGAATTAAAGTATTTTATCTGCGCACGTTTTTTTCCTTCTTTTTATTCAAAAGCTTGTCAGATGGAAGGGTGCATGGCAAAGTTGTGTGGGTCTGGGCTCACTGGTGGGCCTGACTTGCATTAATATCAGCCACATGAAAGGCAGTGTGGCTTAAAGAAGCCAACACTTTAAGGCAATCTTCAAAGTCAGTCCTCCCACCCTCCACCCCCGGCTCACTTGAATTCATGAGATGCCGCCTGCTGATTATGGGATGGGTCGATTTCAAAGGCGTGACACAGGGCTGCAGCATTACTGCAAACAGGATCGAAGGAAGGAGATACTTTCCTCAGAGCATGAGCCCGATGAGAGGTTAGGAGAGAGGGTGCGTGTTCAAAATAATGAAAATGATGATGACCAATCATTTGAAAAAATAAGTTAAAGGTGCTGAATTTCAGCCGGATGCGATTAGCTAGCCAGCAGAAAACACTCACGTGTGCTACAATGCTACGAGCGGCTAGACAGGCTCCGTGAACAACAGACAAGCTCGGACAAAGTGCTGCAGGAACCAGTCCTAAAACCAACAACAGTTATGAAGTTTTAAAGTTTAACGAGGTAGCTAATTAATTAGTTAAAAACACCGTCTCTGGCTGACTATATATGTACAGTATATATACACACATACACAGTATATACATATATACACATATATATATATATATATATATATATATATATATATATATATATATACACACACACATATATATACATACATACCCAGATGTATACATATATATATATATATATATATATATATATATATATATATACATATATACACACATAAGGCAAGGCAAGTTTATTTATAGCACAATTCGTACACAAGGCAATTCAAAGTGCTTTACAGCTACATAAAATCACAAAAAGGCAAATAAAATCATTCCATAAAAACATTAAAATAATCATTAATTAATTGTATTAAATGGACGAGTGCAGATAAAATACTTTCAGTTGTCAAATAGAACTGTTTTCAGCCTGGATTTAAACATTATCAGAGGCCTGTCTCACATCTTCTGGAAGACTGTTCCAGATTTTAGCATAAAAGTGAAACGCCGCCTCCCCGTGTTTAGTCCTGACTCTGGACCAGCAGGAGACCACTTCCTGAGCTTCTCAGAGCCCGAGATGGTTCATATGGCTCTAACATGTCACACATGTACGTTGGTGCTAGACCATGAAGACATTTGTACACAAGCAGAGCTGTTTTAAAGTCTATTCTCTGAGCAACAGGAAGCCAGTGCAAAGACCTGAGCACTGGACTAATATGGTGGTATTTCCTGGTTCTAGTCAGGACTCGAGCAGCAGCGTTCTGGATGTTCTGCAGCTGTCTTACAGCTCGTTTAGAGCCCAGTGAGCAGGCCGTTACAGGGGTCTAACCTGCTGGAGACAAACGCATGGATTAGTCTCTCCAAGTCTGGTTTGGACACTATTCCTTTGATTTTGGCAATGTTTTAAATACATATATATATATATATATATATATATATATATATATATATATATATATATATATATATATATATACACACATATATATCCATACATACACAGATTTATACATATATATACACATATATATACATATATACACATATATACACAGATTTATACATATATATATACACATATATACACATATATACACAGATTTATACATATATATACACATATATATACATATATACACAGATTTATACATATATATATATATATATACACACATATATATACAGATGTATACACACATATACAGTATATTTATACACACACACATATATATATCATATGTGTATATATATATATATATATATATATATATATATATATATACATATATATATATATATACACGGTGAGTAGAAAAGGTCTCACCAACATGCTTTAACTTAACATGCAGTTGCATAAAATCTAACACAAATCGAAAAGACTCTTCAGGGAACAATGTTCACTAAACAATACTTCACTAAATTATGTGGAGGCTGAGAAGCTCCTTCAGTCTGCAAATGACTGATCCTGGACCACGGATACATCACGTTCCCCTCTTCGCCTGCCTTCCTCTTCCTCCCTCTCCTCCTCCTCCTCCTCTTTCCTCCCTCACTGAGACTGCCAACAGATGAACACTGCCAAGTGTCTCCCCAGGAGAAGTGTGAGTGTGTGTCTCTCTCTGTGTCTTCATGTGCTGTGCGCGCGTTTGTGTGTGTCTGTGTGTGTGTGCCTCTTTCCAACGTTGGCAGTAATGTGTCTAATGGAAGATAAGCAACACTCTCTCAGACAAGTCTTCCCAGCCAAGCACCCCCCCCCCCCTCCCCCCCCAACATCATCATGCTGAGTGCAAGAGAGGGAATACTCTCTCTCCCCCTCCATCTCTTCGAGCCTACACATCTCACAGTGTACAGCCATGCAAAGACACAAACACACACACGCGGCATACGAGAGAGTGGCGGTTTGGATCATCCGTCTCAAAGCTGCCTTTATCGTCTCTCGCACAAAGTTCACAGAGCCTCTCACACACACATACCCCCCCCCCACCACACACCCCCCTACACACACGCACGCACACACACACACACACACACACACGGCGGGTTCGGATGATGAGTTCCGGAGATGAGTTTTAGTCACGGAGGGACACCTCAGAGAAAGTGTGGCTTTGGATCGCCATGCTCAAAGCTACCCGCTATCATTTCTCCTCCAAAGCATGTGCCACACACACACACGCACACACGCACACACACACACACACACACACACACACACACACACCAGTGAAGTGCTTTGCAAGAGGGTAAAGTACGAGAGCAGCAGCAGAAGGCACTTATAGAGAAAGACTGAGGGAGAGTCCTTGACTGCCGACTGACCCTGGAGCTTGTTTGTGCCGATTTTAAAGGAACAGTCCTGATCGAGGGGGAGGATGGGTGAGAGGGGGGCTTGGGGGGGGGGGGGGGGGGGGGGGGGGGGGGGGGGGGGGGGGGGGGGGGGGGGGGGGGGGGATTCCGTTTCTTAGACACCGCGAGGCTGGCATTGACAGGTGAGGGGCGGCAAAAATGATAGAGGACACCGAAGGTCTGAGTCCACATTGGCAAGCAATGAGTACATGAACTGGTGCTGTTTTTTGTTTTTTGGTTTGTTTTTAAGGATTAGACGATGAATCGGCCGCTTCTGTTCAGAGACAGCCAGCCGGTGTCACCACTTTCCTCACTCACCATGGCCACGCTGCGCCTGTACGCTGGAGTGAAGGCTGCGGGCATATTTTATTCATTCTTTTACATTTTGCTCTATATTTCAGAGTTGAGTATTACAGAGCCATCACACTGCAGAACTGCTATATAGAATGTCTATTCAACAGTTTGAATTGTACTTCTGCATAGAAATAAAAATTTTTCCTGCGTTAGCATTATGATAGTCTCTGAAGCCTTGGGCTGTCGATCTGATGGTGATTCAGCCTCTGGGGACAACGACCAATATTATTATATTATATTTCAGGGGTTTCCGGTGCAGCCGCTGACGATCCGGGCCAGGACTTCCTCTTCGGTGTGCTGGTCGTTGTTTACTGTCCAATGGGCAGCTTGAGAATCGAGAACGGATTCGAGAGTCGACGTCTACGGCTAACCTCATCAAAACGGGTAACGAATGCATTTTGAATAAATAAAAATGTAAAAAGCTAAATCATCTCATACAGCCGATGGGGGACGATGCATGGCAAGTTAATGCAAGACAATGAAATGCTTTCAGATCTCAATTCAGCAGAATGGGTTCCCTTTCCATGGTAAAGTTCTCGATGCAAGATTGTGCATTGAACAGGTGTCCTTTGGGACATGCTGGTGCCTGAGTGGTGGAGAGGAGGCGGTTTCCATTGAAGAAAAAACAGAAAGAAGTGAAACATCTTCAGCTTCAAAAAGACATTTGAAAAGACCTATAACCATTCTAATTATCATGCATAGTGATAGGCGTGTCCCTATTGAGATGCTTGCCACACAGTTTGTTTGAATGACATCACTTGGATCAGAGTACATAACTATCTCTGTCTCGCCCTCTCCGGCGTGATTTTTGACCGACTCCGAAAAATAGTTTTGGCTGGGCAGGATGTGGAGATCTATTCCCTGAGCAACATTAGTTTTCCCTTTTATAGTCTCGAAGTAGATCCAGTCCGTGGTGCATCATTCTGCTTCGCTTCCATGCTTGTTGCAGCACTTTGTTCTACAGTCAAAGAAGCGGAAAGCAATCGCTCTCTAAGGTGCTCAAGGTTGAAATGAGGCCAGTCGCAAATCCTACCTTTTTCTTTCTTGTACCAAATATCCGTAAGTCCACTTTTCGTCATATTGGTTGTTTGTTGGTCCAACAAAAGACAATCCTTTCCAAAAGGTCCTTCATGTTGGTTTCCAGTGGCGTTGATGTGTTTTCCGTTTTCCGCTTGTGTAGTTCAAGCCAAGTTTGTGGCCTCCTGTTTCCAACCATCTTGTCCTTCCTCTGGCATCAGCACCACTGGGTTTTTTTTGGGTCTCTTTTATTCATCGTTTTGGAGTTTGAGGTGTGGACACGTGCAGGTATTTGTTCCTGCCTGTGTTCAGTAGTATGAAGCTAGTTTAATCAGCTTTTGAGCACGCTAGTTTTTCAAGGTCTTCTTACTGGGCAACAGGAAGTCTGCGTGCTGCCAAAGGATTTTTTAAGATACTCTGTGCTGGAGCATGCTGATCTTCTATGCAACCAAAAAAATATAAACCGCCACGGCAATATTGGGACAGGATTGTAGGGTTGGTGCAAAAATATTTACACAATGAGATTTCTGATGAATAATCATTAGTAATGTGGATGACATGAATAAGCTGGTAGAGACAAATAATTTTAAAATGACATTACGTTTCATATTCGTGGCAATCCTTGCAATCATGCAGTAGATATGATCTGAATCACTGGTGAAATGAGTCAGTGAACGGGGGAGAGCGGCAAAGTCAACACCCAATAATGTGAAAATGTCACGGATTATTACTTGGAGCGCACTTTGCTCATTTGTGGATATGCAGACAAAGCGGACAAAGCCTGGAGACGCGCAACAAGATTGATTTTTAAGTCCGGAGACAGCTGCGCGGAGGTGAGGTGCAGCTACAGTAATCGTTTCTCTCCTGTCTGTAGTTAATCCGAGGCCGCCCTCCAGCACTTGTCTTCCCAGTGAGGAGTATATGCTGAGGTCACGACCTAAATACATTGGCTCCACCTACCGCTGAGCGCCAACAAGCTATGAAACCGTCAGCCTGAAGCTCTCTCCTCGGCTATCCTCGCCCTGTTTGCTCCGACACGTTCCTCCTTCTATTACCGTTTGTCTCCTTCTGTTTACAGACAGGCCGAGAGAGAGAGAGAGAGACAGAGAGAGAGAGAGCGTTAAGTCTAGCCGAGCCGGGGATCGAACTGCCGATCCTCTGATTGAAGGAAGACCCTGCTCTACCACTGAGATCCAAAGATAATATCTTTAAAGTGAGTCGACCAATTATTGGTCTGGCCAATAAAAGAGGAAGAAGAAGAAAAAAAATGTAAATTACTGGATGCAACTTCAGTTCTATGAGTATGAGAACTGCAAGGAGGTAACAGTGGGAGTGCGAGCGGAGGCCTGGACCAGAGCAACAGATGTGACCCTTGACCACAAGCTGTATAAAACACGGACGTCGTCTCCGTGACGTCCCCCAAAGGGTTCTAAAGAGCCGTTGCAAAGCTAAAAATGGACAAAGAGCAGCAGAGCAGACACGAGATGGGACCCATCTGTCAGTCCAAACAGACACGCCCTCAATTATGCCGAACTTTAAACCTTAATATAATTTACACAGGTGAGTTTTATAAACGTTCAACCACGTGCCGTCGTCATTACCGAGGATATTAGTTATAGAGATCAAAACCGTGTTCTGTACCAGGCTGTAAACACGTTTATTTCTGCTGTAAAAGTCACCATTTTAACATGGAGGTCTATGGGGATTGACTACCTTTTGGGGCCATTCACAGAACTGCAGTTTCTGGCACTTCCGTGTTGGTTTAATGTCTTAGCAATGGAGATTGCCACTTGCCGAATATCGGTAATCTTCTCCCTTCTAATAATTGTAATCAGCACTTAACAAAATATTTGTACTAAAAAACAAGTAAAAACTACTTCTCAAACACTCATGGTGGTAAACAGCAGTGACTGATGTCTATGTTTGATCCAGTGTTACTTCAAATCTTGTGTGGGAATTTAAGTGAAGAATTAAGGCAGATATAATTTTTATTAACTATTATTTTATTTGCAACCGGCCAACGAAGTTACAGCTAGCACGGTAAGATAGGCTGCTGGAAGGCTGCTTGTGGATAACGGTAAAATGTTCTAAAACCAATAATCCAACCAAAGAAATATCACATTTCAACTTGTCAAAGTGGGGGAATCACAAGCTTTTATAAGTAAAGGTTTGACTCGTTTTTCTTGTCATTATTATTCTGACATAAACAAGATTGCTCTTTCTTTCATTATTTTTCTGATTTTCTTTCATATTACTAAATATTGTAAAATTGTTCAAGTAACTGCTATCAATTGTTGATTCAGCATTACTAAATGTAGCTGATGTTCACACTTGACGCGGTAATGAACAACTCAAAAACACTCCTTATCAGCGCATCCCACTTTGGGCTTTACCGTAACAGTTGTTCTTTTATACGATGTCTGGAGCGCCCGCTATCAAGCCAACTCGCCGCCGTCAGAACCGAAGTGTGAGCGAGTGGGAGGCGCGGAGCAGACGGGGGACATTTGGCGTCTAAAGAGAGTAAACCCCACAAGCTGCTGCTGAACGTTTGCCAGTGATACTGCATCGGCCACTGTTAAACCTTTAATAGGCCAACCAACAGTGGGTGGTGTGATGTCATTGCCTCCTCAGTGCTCCAGTTTGCTTTTGGTGGAAGTGGACCCGTTTTGCCCTCACTGCACTGTGATGAATTGCGGAGGATTTACGGTGGATTTACAGCATCTTACTGTATTTTATAATAACCACAACATACCGTTAAATATTCATCCTTCGCATGTAAATGAACAGATAAAGCCGTCGGTTAACCATAGCATAGTAAAATAACAGTAAATTATAGTTTGACAGCCATTACTGCTGACAGTCTTTTACTGTTATTTTACGGAGAAATGTACATTTATCACACAATATACACATCATTAGAAAAGAGCATCAAACACGGGGCTGTGAAAGGAGGCTTAACCATCGCAGGCTGCGATTGCATCAACCTGAGTTTATCCTCACACAGCCCTCCAGTCTATTCCTCTCAAAGACTTAAGGGGCAGCCATGCCCGAGGGCTTTTCAAGGTGGTTCCAGCGGCCGCGAAAGGTTTTTGTCTTCACTGAATGGTAAACGATTTACCTGTTGAATTGGGAGAAAATGGTTCAAACGCAATCGAATAATGGGTGTCAGAATGGGGCTGCTTTCTCTGGTGATGGAGGTCAAAACAGGGTGAAGGTATTAGACTGGATACCATTTTGTAATCCAGTCAGTAGAGCCAAAAATACTCTTTTAAGACCTGGTATCATAACAAATAAAAAATAAAAGTATTAAAATGTGTGCGGCATTTCTCCCGTTGTCTCACTGCAGTCGATTTTCCTTTGTAAGGTTTAAGCAACGTATCGGCCCGGCGGCTCGTTTACCCATCACTGATTAATTAAGGCGATTGATTGGCTGCAATAATCGCCTCGCTGGATAACCATGCCCTAATTATGAGTTAATTGAAAAGTATCAACGACTTAAGCAGCGCTGCGGCAGATATACACTGGAACGTCGTGAACATTTCCAAACCGCTCTCCTTTCATTTCTCTCACTTCCTTTTTTCTTCTTCTTTTATTTCTTCCTTGCTCCTCTGCTCCAGTCGGTGGAGGAGAAAAGGAGGATAAATTATGACCCCCCCCCCCTCCACACACACACACACACACACCCGGGGCTCACAAACCACCGACACGAGCCCAACACAGAGTATATTCTAAGAAAAGCAAATGGAAGGCATTTGCTCAGTCGACCCCTGCGTCCTCTTGCTGTTATTTGATATTACTCACCGTGGCCAATGCTGTGAATTCACTTCCGGTAGCCGGTGTTTAAATGTATTGCCGGAAAATATCAAAAGGTGTTAAAGGGAGTTTAGTGAGTCCCTGAACCTCTCATCGCTCCCTTCCTGCAGATCGCTCCTAAGACTCCTTCACCTCAGTATTATCTGAACGTTTCACTATCTGAATGTTTTACTAATTGCCACGTTGCTGGAACACTTCATATTTCAATTAGCTGTTGCGGCACAAGAATCTGCCCTCCTCCTTTATTTACATTCCACCCTCGGGGACAAAATAATAATTAAAAAACAAGTGTCTCTGCACGCACTCATTTCCATAAAGAAAATCCCACACAGCCACTGTGAGAAAATATATCTCTTCCCGCGAGCGCATTAGTCAGTTTGAAAAGATTCCAAAGCTTTGTGTTATGGATGCGCCATGCTGCCGTGAGATATTACTGATGTTGCTCTGAATAGCAAGGAAACGGAGAAACACTAAACATCTGAGGGGCGTCCTTTAACGGGACATCGGTCGTGCTCTTGTGTATGATATAATAGATGATGGGAGTAAACAGAAACCACCAGAAGCATCCCGCTGGACTCGCTAGTTTCAAGTCTCCTTCAATGCAGCATGATGTTCCTTTAGAGTCAAATAGACCATAAAGCAGGGTATGCTTTTGGGCGTGGCTACCTTGTGATTGACAGGTTGGAACCAAGGCGATGTCCGGTCCGGGAGTTGTCCATATTTTCATCTCAGAACTTTAACCCTTTCACATGATCTTATTCACTCAGCTCCGCCCTCTCTCGTCACTTCTGGGAGCAAAAAAAGAAACCAAAATGGCGACGGCCAAAGTGCCAAACTCAAGGCTTCAAAACCGAGTCCACAAACCAAAGGAGTGTCCCCTTCCTCCCCTTCCTCCTCCTTCTCCATGGTCTCATAGTGTCAGCCTTGAGAGTCGATTGAAAGATTCCCCAATGAAGTTAGCGTAGTGAACATACGCACCCCCACGATAAATTGATAGGAGGCTCAGGGGACACTTGAGATGAAGGAATAATTAAATGTCTGCGCTTTCTTGCCAAGAGTTGGGTGAGAAGACAAATTCCCCGCTCACATTTGCCCATTCCAAATGAAGCTGGAGCCAGGAGATGCTGAGACGATGTCCCGAGCCCGTCGGTGAATGGGTCGACTCAGTCAAATTTGTATAAATCAGAATCGGGCTCAAATTAAGCTGATCAAAATGTGTTCCTTTCTTTGCGTTTGGTCCACCTCTTCTCTCTCTCTTTCTTTAGCTGATCGTGTCACATCGATTTCAGAAGCGTATCAAATAGTTTTGAATCAGGACCTTCAGCACTTGATTAAGTACCCTGTAAATGAAGTGGGCCATTTCAACGCTTCCGATACGTATTGAAACAGCTTCTAGGTAAATGCAACTATTGGATCAACAGAAATCCATTATGAAAGAAAAAAGCTTAATTGGAACATCTCGACATCCGTTTCAGAGCTCGACTTTCAAACACAACTCTTCTCGATGTTTTCAGCTGATCAATATTTACGTGGGTGCCGACGTGATTGCACCCGAAGGGAAAATTCCATTTGTGCACATGGAGTGTCTCAATTAAGGGGAACGAGGATCTCCTCTGCGTTGTGCATTTTGAGATGCAGGCATTTCGCATAGCCTGGCTCATGGGTCGCTACAAAGTTACGGAAAACAAACCGTGAGTGCGTGTTTGTGTGTGTGCGTGTGTGTGTGTGTGTGTGTGCGTGTGTGTGCGTGTGTGTGTGTGTGTGTGTGTGCGTGTGTGTGTGTGCATGCGTGTTATGAAACAAAGTGTAAGGCCATTTAGGGAAGATCCTGGCGAGTGGGATTTAGATCCAGATCTGAGGAAGAGACAGTTAGGGGATATGAACTTTATATCCATCAGCTGACATCACCTCTGCTCCATCTCACACACTGATGGGGGGGGGGGGGGGGGGGGGGGAGGGCTGTTGTGTAACATCACTGACTGTTACACCACCAATAAAATCAAAGAGCTGACACTCATTAACACGCACGCGCGCGCGCACACACACACACACACGCGCACACCGCGTTGGCGCTGATGAGATGGACACACGTGCACTGACTGAATGAAAGCTCTCTTTCTAATGCCCGACAGCATGACGCTCTTCACGATCAAAGGACACACACGCCGGCTCCACTTGGCAGACACGCGCAGCATCAAAGCCCGCGCGCCGCTCTTTGTTTTAATTCGTCCCTCCGCGTGCGAGCAGATGGCATCACCTGTGCCCGTGTCCCCCTCTCCTCCTCCACACAGCACCTTCTGAAGTGCCCCTCGTGAGAGGTGGGGACATACAATGAAATGAGAGAGAAAGCGGACGTCACACCTACCGTTCCCGGAGATGTGGTTCTCCAGCTCGCCGGGTCCAGGCTGCCGCGCGGAGCCACTAAGTTGCATGTAGAGTCCCATGTAGTGTAAACTCCCCAGCAGCACTCTGAACGCTCCCATGTTGTGTCTGCTCTCCTTTCCCCTCTCATGCACGTCGGGGGGGGGGGGGAAAGGACTGCTTTTTTTTGTTTCTTCTTCTTTTTTTCCCCCTTTTGTTGTTGTTGTTGTGTTTTTTGTTGTTTTGTTGTTGTTTGTTTTAAATCCAGGTGACTTGTTCTGGTGAGGAAAGGAGGGTGAGAGATACCTGTGAAGGATGAAGGACCGGGAGAAGCCGCTGCAGCCTCTCGGTGTGCCAGCAGACCGACTGACGCTCTGCTTCCGCTCAGTCGGGTCTACATGCGGCGGAGGGACTTTCTCCACAAATGGGAGGTACCGCGGCTTGCAGCCGGGAATGTCAGTTATGAGAGGAGGGATATCTGAAACACATTCAGCGACCGTAAACTTCACCACGGTGTTTTTTTTATAATGAGAATGCGACGGTAGACTTAACAAATCAATTAAGAAAAAAATGAACAGATAGGGTGGGAAAAAAAGTATGCTTCCCATAGTGCCATGTACGTCAGTAATTGCTGTCTGAATAGATCATTAATTAATTGATTATGACATATTTTGAAGTAAAAATAAATATATACACAAAAATGTCGAAAGAAAAGGCAAAGAAAAACAAATGAGTGTATTTCTTTAGCAGCAGACCATTTTTTCTGTCTGTAAACACAATGACGTCGTTTTGTGGAGACAATTCTCTAAATATGTAGCTAACGCGTGCCAGTAACTTTTGTTGTCTTGTTTGGCTAAAAACAAAAAGGAGTTTGGTCACTCGCTCTCCAGCGTTAACGTACAGGACCAGAGATGCAGAACCCTCCACCTCTCTCCTCCCGGGTGAACTATAGTTCCCTAGCAGCGGGGAGTGAGGCGGAGGGACTGTTAGCGCCATCACCTCGCTTATGTCGCTCGTAGGCCTAGCAGATACTGTATATATGAAGTGACGTAGTCATTGTGATGTCACCCACCGCCCTAAAGCATACTCTGCTTTATGGTCTATTTTACTCTGAATGGAACATCATTTTAATAAATGAACATCACGCTGTATTGAAGAAGACTTTAAACTAGAGATTGAGACCGGAGATGAACTCATGTTCACAATGTTTACTGAGGGAATAAATCAAGTGACAAGTAGAGTCATTTTCTCGTAGACTTCTATACAACCACGACTTTTTTTTTGAGTCGCCCCCTGCTGGCCAGTAGAGATAATGACACTTACACGTCAGCTTCACTCTGCAGAACCGGAGGTTGCCGCCCGACCGAGCAAACTACTTTATTAAGCTGCGACAAGAGCATGTGGATGAAGCATTAAGTTGTTAAGCGTTATTTCCAAGCGTGCTCTCCTCCCGGCAAAGTAGTCTCTTGGGAGTGTGTCGCTGAGAAAAAGGTAATAATCAGCTTGTTGTATCGCAATCGACTGCCCCGACTGTACAATGTGAAGAACAGACTGATGTCTAAAGAACTGCGCTCCACAGTGGAAAGTCTGGTTTAAATATGTACACAGAGGTATGAAGGGAACTGGAATAAACTCCCTGTAAAACTCCCCAGGTCCACTGCAAACACAGCCTGCTGGAGCTCTGTGGTGTCGCTGTCCGTGGTGCTGAAATGCAGCCTCAGTATTGGCCTCGGGACAATAAGTAGACATGAAAAACTTGGCCATGATTTTCTACACATATAGGACATTCAATCTGAGATTTGGTTTGCTTTGTCTAAATGGATCGGGGTTGTACACAACTTGGTATGCTGGTATTTATATTTCAATCTTAACATGCCTTTGGGGCTGATTCACATTCTGAATAAAGATGTGTTTTACGGTATGCATTTGTGTGTGTGTCTGTGTGTGTGTGTGTGTGTGTGTGTGTAATGACATCCGTTACATCAACATTAAAATTGAGGTCAGAAATCGAATACGACAAGTTCCCTTTTGCTAATTTAAATTGTGTCCAGATATCCAACAGCGAACCATTTTCGATTTTCTTGACGGCTTTCTATCCGTTGACAATATTCTTGTTAGTATTTTTCTTCCTTTTTTTCCATTAGTTACTCGTGGACCACAGACCAGACATTAGCGAGTGTAAGAGTTCAGAGAGTCTCGAGCTACCTTGTGCTTGGAAGAAGAAGCTCCGAAGCCAGAGATATATAATAATAATCATTATTTAATCATAACAAACAAGAGTCATCTGTATACATACATGGTCCAGGCCCGGACGCGCTCACATGGCTTCGCTTCCACAGTCTCCTGACTTAGCCAACAGTTTCTGTCTGGCGTCACCACGTAAGAGACCAAATTCACGTCTCACAATTAGTTTTATTCGCAGTCCATTCGCTGAGCTAAGCTCCCATTGGTTAGTGGAGGTATTCATGCAAATACCTTTCAGAGACACAGCATGCTACGCTGACCAGCGAATAAGACATAAGGTTCACACCTGAGGGTTAGTTCCATTGGCCACTTCAAAGAATGCCTCAAATCGATAAACTAGCGGGGGTCAAAGCTCACACTTCCGGTCAAGGACAGGAAGTTCCCCTTCAGAATAAAACCCTATTATCCTGCCTACAGAATAAAAGCAACATCTCAGGTTTCAATCGGCATCCCTTTAACTACTGTCTAAACAATAAAACATCCATTCATTCCCATGCATCATACAATGAATCATTACATTTGTCATTAACAAACAGAATAATAAAACAGTGATCCTCTCTTATGCTTCATAATACATTCCTCAGAATATTCCTCAAATGAATGATCATATCTTTCTTTATGTATTAATTTAAAACATAACCTCTCTTATCTACATGTGCAAGTGTATATAAAATCCACTACAACTCAACACGAGTCACACACCAACAGGTCCTTACCGTTCGGCCAGAGTCCTTTTATCCAGCACATATTTGGCACCGTTCTCTTACCGTTTCTTTGCGCGACCTGCCCGATCCCCTGAGATCTTTAGATGGAGGCCGGGTCTCTGCTTTGAAGAGACGACTCGACTCGTAACCAAACTTTGTACAGCGGCCTTTGCTGTAACCCATATCTGAATGTCAACACACTGATTGGATTACCTGACTCCAATTAGCCTCTTTAATAAAAGCCATTAACCCAGACGTTCAGGTGCTTGCTTATGGACACGAGGAAAAAATTGCACGCTGCCGAAACAACTTTACATAACAGTGAACCCAGTGCACGGAGAATTAACACAAAGGGTGGGGGGAAACAAGGGGATGGCGTGAGATTGATATTTGATTTCTGTTGTGCTCTGGGGTGCCATTAGGTCCCATTTACCGGGAAGAGCTCCTTTGTAGTATTCCGCTGTGCCCCAATAAAACCCTCAGGGGAAATTAATGTGTTTTTGCAGTGACGAGTCAGTTGGACAATTAACAGTTTTGTTTGGAGCTTGTGAGTTTGAGCGATGGCAGCTTCACGTGCGTGAACTTGTTTAACGGCCCGGCTGCTAGGCAGGGTTCTTAATCTCAATCAGCTTCAGCTCCAAACACTCCTACTGGCTCCTACCTGAGCGTGTTCGGGGCCGAATACCTCAGTGAGCGACTCCCTGAGGTTCTTCTCACTCTTTTGTCGTTTTTTTTTTCATGCCACAAGGGCTTCTGGCCAGCTCAAAGTGCCTCGTCATACCAGCACAATGTCACACCCAAATCATTTAATCGCAATCAGCAATCCACTTTGACCAATTGGCGACTCCCTAAACAGCGTTGACCTTTCTCAGGAACGCAGAATCTGCGAGGACAGAAGGGAGGAAGCGCCGCGGTGACTTTTGAGTCAATGCCCCCTGTTGTGTCACCCTTCAAACCCCCTGCGCCGACTCTCAGTAACAGAATACCTTCTCCTCTCGGCCCCCACGACCAGAGAGGAGCCCCGAAAGCACAGCGTCGCACAGTGTTTGCACTCAGTCATTCGGAAAATACAATTATTCTCCTTCCCCTCGGCTGTGAAATTGCTGTACAACCGCTGTTAAACACGCCGCAGTCCTAATCACTGATAAGAGATGCATGGGGCCGGGTCTGCTCCGCCAATACAATATGCAAACGATGCCCCGCCGTTCCACCCATCTTGTTACTGAGCGATATTAGAGTTCCTAAAGACACTTAGGAAAGGCAATAGATGTGGCAGCTGTCAGTGAACGGCCCCCACGCTCCCTCCCGACACTGCGGCTTCCTGCCAGCATCATTGGCCAGGGATCCAGAGAGGCCTTGGCGTACGAACTGAGTGATTAATAATACAGAAAATATACTGTTGACAAGACGCTAATACATATAGATGCTGGCATCTGGTTTCATGTGGGAGGCAGTTAAGAGCCGTCTGCTCTTAAAAAGGTTTGAGCTTTTAGGTGTAAATACTGAAAAATTCATTCAACTAAGCGAGGCATACGGGCTTAACTAAATTACGATGTGTTGTTGTAACACATCAAGTGAAATGCGCCATCAATACGAGCCGCGAAGAGTAGAAGAGTCATTCCTTCTGATGGTCATTCCCGCGTGGCTTTCACACGTGGCAAATGGTACAAAAACATTCAGACTCAGCGACAAGGAAGGGGAAGTCTCCATCGCCTCCGATTGCATATTTCATCACATATTTTGTGTCGTAGAATATTTTGTTTTGTGCCAATTCTTTACAGTTTGTTCAACCTCTGCGCGACTTGTTGTCAAAATGTTCACGGGACAGTTAGTAAAGTGCAGCAAACAGACAGAACAGGACATGTGGGCGACTCAACGCAGCGGGTAAAAGTACAACGCCAATCATCTTTTGGACGTGGCTGATTGCCTGTGTGACGGCCCCTCTCTGCACATTACTCCATTTGTTTCCCGCAGGTATCGGAGGTGGGAGTGGCCAAGGGTCATCAGGAGTGGGAACACATGGGCCCTGTGTGTCAGTGCACTGTTAAAAACCCTCTGTAGGCTCAGTTGGTCTCTCTCTCTCTCTCTCTCTCTGAGACACCCATTTGGTCTTAGGTTTATGGTTTGTTTCTGCACTATATTGCAGACACACTTTCCACTCACCTCCACCGCTAAAATTATTGACTCCACATGCCACTGTTAGATTAAGATGAAGTCTTTTATGTTAATAAATAATTGAGTTAATTGCTCTCACTCTGTTGTCATGGCCGTGCAGCCCGCTTTGTGACACTTGGCCTCAGGTACTTAATACTTACTGGGTACCACATTGGAGGCGGCGCCCCGTTAGTTCCTAGAACCACACTTCTACAAAAAACTAGCTGACTTCGTTCAATAATAATAATAAATAGAAATATGACGACTACTTATGATAACAGCAGCAGTGGATAATAATAATAATAATAATAATAATAATAATAAAAGTAGTAACAGAAATAACCAATCAGCCTAAGGCCATTCCAGAAGTACAGAAAACAAACATTAAAAAAATAAGGCTTCAGCTTCACCAAGACAATGTTTTGGAATTTATTGCGTTATATGAATTATAGATTATATTGTCCGATACCAACTATCAGATGGAGTTCTGCTCCAGTGGCTGCTGCCTTACGATAACAGGGGATGAGGCTTATCTCGATGTTCAAGCCGTCTGCACTCTGATGGATAAATGCTTTTCTGCCCACCACATTGTTCAAATACTTTGACTGTATGCCAAGATTCATATCGGACTAAAAATAGAGGGCCAGTTTGTTTCAGCCGTTCATCTCGGAAGTAATTTGGAATGTTTATTTGCTCCTATGAGGACGAAGACAGCGGAGACACAGTAAAGGATTTGTGCACAGAATGACACCGTAGGTTTGTTTGTCCAGCTCTACAACACACCTCCGCACAGATGTGTGTGTGTGTGTGTGTGTGTGTGTGTGTGTGTGTGTGTGTGTGTGTGTGTGTGCATGCGTGTGTGCGTGCGTGCGCGTCGCAAACAGACAACAGCAGTGGGCCGATAGCTCCGGGAGGCTGCTGGGATCCAGCTGTGGGCGGCTTCAGACAAATGAAGATATATCTCCCTCCCTCTCTCCCTCACTTCCTCTCTCCCTCACTTCCTCCTCCTCTCTCCCTCACTTCATCCTCCTCCCCTTTCCCTCCTTCCCTCTCTTCCTCCAAAGGAAGCTGCAGACCCAGGTTTGTCGTCTCCATCTGTGCTTCTTCTGCGCAACGGTAACCAAGCGAATGCGTAATGAGATGCGTGTGCACAGACGGTTATCAACGAGCACGTGCCAATCTCGCTCCCTAAACCGTGACATTAATCAAACAAACCAAACACGCAATCAGGATTTTATCAGCAAATGTTTTATTAAAAAAAAAAAAAAGTATCTTACACGTGAATCCAAAACAAACACTCGAGGTTAAGCGGTAGAGCCGAAGGACTGATTTGAGTTTGCAGATCCGTCCGTAATGAATCTGCAGGGTTTGACACCACGGGGGGGCGGGGGAGGGGGGGGGGGGGGGGGTGTTCGCCGAGCTTCTGCTCTCCAAACTCCAACTCCAACAGTTTCCACAGAGAGCGGCGTGACGTGCACAGCAATCCTTTCATTAACAGAGATTGTGCTTTTGAGTTGAATTAGATTTAATACATTAAAAAACGGAAAAATAAAAATGAATTATAATGTGATCACATTGGGTGTCAAAGATGCAGGCAAAGTAAACCAGGTTATTGAAACACATTTCTCTGCTGCAGCGTTGCTGTGCATGCACACGAGCACACGCGCACGCACACGCCAGTTTGGAATGTTACAGAAGAACAATTCTGGTTCTTAGACCGGCTCATCAGACAAATCAGGCCAGCCCGTTTTTAACATTCTCAAGTGTGAGAATATATTGTGTGTGTGCGTGTGTTTGTAGAAACGCGCGAGAGAAAGCGAGATTAGAAATTTTCCACAAGGTCCATGATCCTCTTCCGCTCAGCCTCTTTGAACTCGTCGCTCTTCCCGTCTCCGATGCTCTCAGCGTACTCTACAAAGAAAAAAGATAAAGGATTAGTTGACTTGAATAACACGTGGTTTAGGATGGGGTTTCTTGGGTAGGAGTTTTAGTTATGAGATCACCAAAAAGTACAACATATTTATTTTTGTTCCTCAATTGTAAACTTGGACAACGATTTGTAGTGTCGACCGTCTCTAGTCCGGCCACCACTTTGTTACAAAAAGTAGAGGGGTGGGTGGTGGCGGTGGGGGGGGGGGGCGATTTGTGAGTCTAATGTAAAAAAAAAGGAACGCTGCAGCGGTCCCCGGTGGAGTCCAGGCATTCGCTGCGTCTCTCCCTCTGCCAGCCCGCCTCCTCGGGCCGGGATTACACATTAAACCCGGGATGTCGAGTCGGAGGGATGAAAAAGAATAGATTTCTCTGAGAGACACAGCAGAGGGAAGAGAATGAACGGGGCTTCCCCCCCCCCCCTGACAACAACCCGCGGTTCAGGAGGACCAAATGCGGCTGACAAGGAGACTGTTTGTGTGTTATTAGACAGTATATACAGGATAGTGACAGACGTAATGGAGAGGTTGTGTGTGTGTGTGAGAGTTTGTAAATTAATGTCTTCCTGTAGTTAAACGCGCCCCTTTGAGGTTCCTCAAAAAGGTTGGGAACTACTGCTTAAGTGTGTGTGTGTGTGTGTGTGTGTGTGTGTGGTGGCGCAGTCGGCCACACAGGCAGAAAGGTCGGAGATTTCAGGGACTCTTCAACTCTCCGCAGATGCTTTTCTTTGGCATGCTGGTACTCTCTCCTTCTGTCACCACGGCAACGCGGCAGAGGACAATACAGTGCTGAGCATCGCCATTACTCAGGTCAGTGACTGGGACTGATCTGCCATGAGTACAAGGAGAATCATTTCCTCTGCAGCAGCAGCTGCAGCAGCTGAGGACAGGGACTCACTGGAGGACTTAAGGAATGCAGCGGGGACACCGCCACCCATTCCAAACACTGCGACACCGGCCTGATCCAGCCGGCACATACGTGTGCTAATGTCTTGACGTGCTAGTGTATCGACCGCAATGCTTTCAAATGGAGCCGAAGCCACGTCCGAGTGTCGCTGACATCAACGAGCCGATTGACAAAATGAATGAAATCAAAAGCCCTTTTTATGTTCCGTGAAGTCGTGTTGTGAGTCTCAAGCATCGAGATTCATTAATCGTGCAGGGACGAGGAACGGGGCAAAGACGACGGTGTTTCAGATAATGTCTAAAATAGGTTGGTCAAATCCCCAGCTGGAGAAAATAGCTCGTTTTCAAGCGTTAACAAGTGCGGCATGTGGGGCCGACTAATAAAAAGAGACAAAAGAGCTTCTTTTATTACTTCATTACTATGACCGCATTTTGATCTTTGGAGGGCAGTTCGGTGTTGGGCGGATGCCACTGCACATGCTCAGATGCTGATCTGTGTTCATGCCAGGTCACCCTACCTCCCCGTCTGAAAAAGTGCCCTAAACTTGACTTGTTTTAGTCTGGAAGTCTGGTTGTATAGAAGTCTGAGAAAATGACGTCTCTCTTGATTTATTCCCTCAGTAAACATGAGTTTATGAGCCTCAAATATCTAGTTTAAAGTCTTCTTCAATACAGCATGATGTTCATTTAGTACATTATGGTCCATTTAGAGTCAAACAGACCATAAAATAGAGTATGCTTTAGGGCAGGACTACCTGGTGATTGCCCGGTCCGGGAGTTGTCTGTGTTTTTGTCTTTCATAGTGTTCTTAAATTTAATTCTCTACTTTCCAGACGAGGTGCAGTTCATCTGGAATGCGCCTCATGGCTATGCATGGTTAGATAGTCCTGATGGGCAGGCGGCACCTTGCGTCGCAGCCCCGTCATCAGGGTGTGAATGTGTGTGAAAGGGTGAATGATGACAGGTCGTGTTAAAGCATCGAGGGCTCGGACGACGAAAAAAAAAAAAAAGGTCTGTACAAGTCCAGTTACCATTTTACAAGCCAGGCACACGTGTATGCAAATATACAAATGACAACAATCACACGCACACGCGCGCAGTGAGGACTGGAGAACCGCCACGCTGGCTGGCATCGCCATGCGTGGCGGATGGCTCCATCTACAGAGCTACATGCCACCGAGAGCCAGAGGGTGTGTGAACGCGAGCCTCGTCCTCGGGCTTTATCCGACAACGATACAGGAAGGTAGGATGGATGTCGCAACTAAAAAAAAAAAAACACAGCTGCTCGGCCCTTTGAAAACCAAACACGTGAAAAGAAAAAGACAAAGAAATATTTGGGACAGATACAAATGAATGACAGAGACAGACAGGCTCTGCTCCTCTCACCATGACAATATGATTACACTACCACGCATATTGGCACAGCGAGATGCACTTATGCATATTGTTTTGCCATCTGTACACAGGTAATGTGAAGGAAAAGCCATAAAGGCGTCTACCTGGATATTGCAGATGCACAATTTGACTGTTTATTTATTGTTGCCATAATATTCAAAAGTGTATTTGTGCATTTTATATTTTATGAGTGTCACATTAATACCTATATATCTGTTCTCTGCTCCAGTAGTCAAAACTGTTTACTCGTGTCAATGTGCAAATGTGTACACGCAGAGAGGGATGCAATGGACAGAAATGTGCACAAAACAGGGACTCGGATCATTTGAAAAACAATTGTTGATCAGTTTAAAAACACGAATAACAAGCACAGAAGCAGAGCCGTGATTATAGCAACATTTCCCCCTGAAATGTTGCGAGAGGCAGGAAACGTGTCAATAAAATGCTTCTCTGAAAGTAATATGAATTGTTGTCAGAGCAGCTATAGGTATTATGAGTATTTTTGCCCTGATGAAACGGGATCTCTCATTTTATGCCCATTTCACTCAGTGGGGTGAGGGATGCGTGTTCCCTCACTGGTTCATAGGACCGAATGTACAGTTCATCCCACGCTTCTTTTGCTTAATCTTCTGGGTTTCCCTCTTTTAGTCAAATTCATGTCGGTTCCGGACCAGCACAAGGAGTTCATTTCTAATTCACCACATTTTACAAGCCGACTTGACAATTCCTCCACACGTGTCACGTGAACGCCAGCAGTTTTGGAGGGGAGCAGTTGCTCGTTACAAACATCTGCCTTGACAGCGGATGAGCGGGGAATCGAATGGGCCAATGGGCCAACAGCTGCGGATGGCCACGCCACAAGCCGATGCCTTTGCCAAGGTCCAGGTAATGGTAGTTTGTATTGTCCTATCGCGGTCATGACTAGATTGAGTCACTTACCTCTCATGATGTGTCGCACTACTTTGACAGAGCCTCCTCTCAGGTTGAGGATTTGATGGACCCTCTGCTGCAGCTAAATTCAAGAGAAGGAACATTAATTTCTGCAAAGAAATCAGTACATATCTGTTATTTATATCGGGGTGTTTGTTTTGGGTTAGGTGGGCTTATTAGAAAGAAAGCGACGCGTGGTGTCAACGTTTACAAGCTTTACGGGGCTATGATGTCCAGTCAGTGGCACGCCACAGGAAGTTAAACAAGGGGGGCACTAACTTGTGACTATTCCTGAAAGAGTGTCGACTCAGGTAGAGTCCAGAGAAACCTAGCGGAGGACTTGTGTTGACTGAGTGACTTGGCTGAAACTACTTTTATAGCTTGTTTGATCAGATGTCGTAACAATAATGAATGTGTGTGTGTGTGTGTGTGTGTGTGTGTACCTGTGATATTCCCGAGTTGCTGATCTCCACCATAATATAGCAGATCAACTGAAGGACGAACAGTCCGGCGTCCAGGCGGCGAAGGTAGAACTCATCCTCCAGGATGTCGTCGAGGATCTCCCCCCGTCGAACCATCTCCTGCACACACACGCAAAAATAAAAACACTAATTGTCATGCCTGGCTCGGTGAATAAATCACATTTACTTTCCATTGTTCGCTGCACCCTTAAAAACTGATTCAACGAACACAGAAAACCAGACACTGGTTTAATTTAGGTGTTTTTCTGCTTTTTTTCTCTCCGCAAATCCATTTTCGCCATCGACCAGACACACAAATCAATTGATTTCGAGGCTAAGCTGCAAAAAGTGGTGGTGGTGGTGGGGGCACTCACACATGCATACGCAGTCTTGCCTAGTTATCCATCTCAACAACCCTGTCAGAATGCCGATAACACACAGTGCTGCCAATAAGCACACAGCCCACATTAATCATCATTAGAGATTAAGAAGCACACCTGAATGGGATGAGTCTGGAGTGTAAGTCACAGGAGAGGTTCAGAAACACAAAGACACACACACACACACACACACACATGCATGGTAACGTCCTCCACATTCAAATCTTCCCTTTTTCTTTCTTCCTCATGCAGACAAAAGTATTTTGTATAGCTCTTCTATCAGTCATCGGTCAACATTAAGGCAACTTTGAAGAAACAAGCAAGCGGAAGCTGGATTTTCAAAAGTATTCAAAAGAAAAAACCCGGCTCCACCCTTCAGGCCTCCCCCTAAAGCGACTAATAATAATAATAACTAACATATCTTTAGAGGATGATCCCAACAACAAATAAATAAAAAACATACTTCCGTACGTGACACAGTAAATCAAGAAAAAGGGCAACATTTTTTGCAGCGTTCCTAATGAAAACAAATAGCTCTCAGCGTGGAGCTAAAGGGTAGCGCACATGGCATTTACATCCCAATGATTTGATCTCAGAGAAAATTAAAGCTTTCAAAAGGCCTTGTCCTTAAAGATCAATTACACTGTAAAACCTAATTATAGCAGTGAAGTTCAGCTCATTAACACGCTTCAATCAAAAAAGAAAAGGGACAAGACTACTCTGGGAAAACCGCCTGGAGCAGCAGGACGCAGAGCGGACGGGACGCAGAGCAACGCACCCGGTTCGTGAGACAGCGTCCCGAAAAGCAGGAAGTCATCCTGCTTTTTCCTCCCGAGAGAAGAGAAGACAAGCGGACACAACTTCAGAAACAAAGCCCTCCTGTTCAACGTCAGCTGCGGCTCATTACAGATGCAAAACAATGCAGATAATTATAACGAGATCCTCCAATAGGCATTTTCCTCCGTGTCCTCTGGGTAAAAGCGCCGGCCCATAACTCTGCTGTCCTACAAAGCGAGGAGAGTTACGCCGCATTGTGAAACAGTCCCAGCGCTTGGCCTTGTTGCTGTCGCATTAAAGATGCAAAAAAACAAGCTACTTGATTGTAAAATGTTGTTTTATTGTAGAAAAAAAAGAAAAGAAGGTTATCTCAGTTTCCAGGACAACTCACTATTCAGAGCCAATACGGTCGAATACACAGGAACGTAAAACGATGGATGGATGGATGGATGGATGGATGGATGGATGGATCTGACAACGATCTGGGTTGTCAGACCAAAACAAAACTTAAAAAGAGTTGGGAACCACTTTTATAAAGACTAAAATAATCTGTGTTTAAATCGGTCGACTGCAAGCCAGCTGCATGACTGAGGATTTGATTAGTGAAACTGTAAAAAAAACTAACACTCGGTGAAAGCTTCAGTGAATCCAGAAGAAAAATAAAATCAATCATGTTTACGTTGTCTTATATACTCAAAGTACCAAATTGGCATGATTTGTTTATCAAACATTTTTCCCCCCATGTGACATCCAGAGACTGTTTAGTTTATTTAATGCACA
The DNA here is from genome assembly GCF_009769545.1 of Cyclopterus lumpus. Taxonomy (NCBI): domain Eukaryota; kingdom Metazoa; phylum Chordata; class Actinopteri; order Perciformes; family Cyclopteridae; genus Cyclopterus; species Cyclopterus lumpus. The sequence continues at coordinate 4,994,349 of NC_046972.1, forward strand.
CAATGCATCAGCATGTGAGCAACATGTTGACAAGAGAAGAGAGGAGAAGGTGGAGCGCGAGGGACGGGGACACGCCTCCTATGGTCAGCAGCTCCGCCTCTAAAAGGAGAGAGACTTTACCAGGACACGTTCACTGGACAACACGTTCACTGGACAACACGTTCACTAGACAACACGTTCACTAGACAACACGTTCACTAGACAACACGTTCACTAGACAACACGTTCACTGGACAACACGTTCACTAGACAACACGTTCACTGGACAACACGTTCACTGGACAACACGTTCACTGGACAACACGTTCACTGGACAACACGTTCACTGGACAACACGTTCACTAGACAACACGTTCACTAGACAACACGTTCACTAGACAACACGTTCACTAGACAACACGTTCACTGGACAACACGTTCACTGGACAACACGTTCACTAGACAACACGTTCACTGGACAACACGTTCACTGGACAACACGTTCACTAGACAACACGTTCACTGGACAACACGTTCACTAGACAACACGTTCACTGGACAACACGTTCACTAGACAACACGTTCACTAGACAACACGTTCACTGGACAACACGTTCACTAGACAACACGTTCACTAGACAACACGTTCACTGGACAACACGTTCACTGGACAACACGTTCACTAGACAACACGTTCACTGGACAACACGTTCACTGGACAACACGTTCACTAGACAACACGTTCACTGGACAACACGTTCACTAGACAACACGTTCACTGGACAACACGTTCACTGGACAACACGTTCACTGGACAACACGTTCACTAGACAACACGTTCACTAGACAACACGTTCACTGGACAACACGTTCACTAGACAACACGTTCACTAGACAACACGTTCACTAGACAACACGTTCACTAGACAACACGTTCACTGGACAACACGTTCACTGGACAACACGTTCACTAGACAACACGTTCACTGGACAACACGTTCACTGGACAACACGTTCACTAGACAACACGTTCACTGGACAACACGTTCACTAGACAACACGTTCACTAGACAACACGTTCACTGGACAACACGTTCACTGGACAACACGTTCACTAGACAACACGTTCACTGGACAACACGTTCACTGGACAACACGTTCACTAGACAACACGTTCACTGGACAACACGTTCACTAGACAACACGTTCACTGGACAACACGTTCACTAGACAACACGTTCACTGGACAACACGTTCACTAGACAACACGTTCACTGGACAACACGTTCACTGGACAACACGTTCACTGGACAACACGTTCACTAGACAACACGTTCACTGGACAACACGTTCACTGGACAACACGTTCACTGGACAACACGTTCACTGGACAACACGTTCACTAGACAACACGTTCACTGGACAACACGTTCACTGGACAACACGTTCACTAGACAACACGTTCACTGGACAACACGTTCACTGGACAACACGTTCACTAGACAACACGTTCACTGGACAACACGTTCACTAGACAACACGTTCACTGGCTCATCAGTTCGTCAAACAAACGACGGACTTTCACCCGGCAGGCCCCGGTTCGAGTCCCGTGTGACACCAACGCGTTGTCATTAAGGTTCACTCAAGTCATTTGAATCCAAGCCTCGATGTTGTTTTGCCCTGAGCCTAACTCAGTGTTCACGACCACAACGCGACTTCACTGCGACCGTGGCGGAGCGCTGCGGTCCGGACCAAGCGGCGGTATACGACGAGCTGGGAGCGACAATGATTTGGATACATTTAAACACAATCGCGTTAGATTTTGTTTTGTAAACTGCAGAGTTTTGTGGCCACCAAAGCATTAAAAAAAAAAACGGTCCAACCGCGTTTACTTTTGGAAACTCTTGCCGCCAGCGATAACTTACCCCCCCCCCCCCCCCCCCCCCCCCCCCTCTCCTCTCTCTCTCTCTCTCTCTCGGGTCCTTAAGAATATACTCGTCAAGGGAAAAGAAAGAAAGTTAAACATTTTCAAACGAGGTCGTAGACGAGCCCCCTCCAGGGGAGCCTCACCATAATGGAACTGAGCAAAGATGTTCGACGCACATGATGAATCATGAATTTGAATGTGTGCGTGGGGGTGGGGGGGAGCATTAAATATTCATCACCGTGAGCAGCCGAGTTGGACATTTAGGATATTAAAAAAAAACCCGGAGCGGACGCGGCGCCGCGTGGGCAGTATTCATTAGAGCAGCAGACGCTTTGTCCGCCCGTGCGTTCTGACACGCCGGCCAATATCTTTGTTGTGCGTGGCGCCTCGGTCCCTCCGGCGAAACGGGCGGACGGAAGAATAACGCGCTGAAGCGAAGGATCGGACAAGTCAATTACTGCAACCTCGGGGGAGCCCGGCTACAGTACAGACAAAGTAATAAGCAGTGATTTCCAGGCTCAGTCCCTTTAATGTAACGCGGTGTGTGTGTGTGTGTGTTTTGTGCACATGGGGTGGGGTGATTTACGGCGGGCTGTGTGCGTAGTGCGAAGAGTCGTTGTGCATATTATAAACCACACATATTAGTGTGTGTGTGTGTGAAATGTGTCCGTGTTCAAACGTGTGCCAATTTACTACGATTGTGCGTATGAGAGTAGGTGTTTGCTGTCCTGTGTGTGTGTGTGTGTGTGTGTGCTGGTTGTTATTCCTGTGCTTTCTTTTCCGTTGGGATGCATGAATGCAGAATTAAGGTGATTTCTTTGTCAGCACTTTGCAAAAACCCACTTTGACCAGTGTGTGTGTGTGTGTGTGTGTGTGTGTGTGTGTGTGTGTGTGTGTGTGTGTGTGTGTGGTAAAGCTCTTTATGAGGCTAAAGCAAATACCGGAAAGATAGAGGTTACATATCCTTATTAAAAGAAGAGATGCAGAGGTTGATAATGAGGTAAACAAACAGAACTTTACAAGAGCACAAGAGGCAACTTGCTGATTTATCAAGTTATGATAATCTCAAAGGAAAAAAAGACAACTGCCCTGTGCGTTGGGGCGCACATCAATTAAGAGTTTGTTCATGAAGTGGGGCAAACCAAAAGCACACAGCAGTGTTACCAGGAGGGGGGAGGACACGGCGTCATTGGGTCCGTGCTGAACTCAGCTGGACTCTGGGAAACGGGTTGTCTGATTTTTATTACTGCAACCTGACAGCTCCCTTCAAAACTGCCAACAAATGGCAAAAATTGTGTTTCAAACATACAAACGGCGCATGATCCCAGCCTCTATGGTTCAGCAGAGAAACTTGCCTGCACATATCAGTTAATCATCTCGTGGGATGTCACATTAATACCTTCGACCCAGCCAGAGGCGCCCGGTTAAAAGTGTGGGGCGCAAGATAAAAGCTTTATATTGCGCTATATACTAGTGTTTCCCACAGGATTTTGCGAGGCTGCGGTGGGTGGACCTTGGACCTTTGGAGGTGGGTTTTGTGCACTTTAAATTGAAAAGCATCCATGTGGTGCAAAAGTAAGAGGCTAGATCTATGAAGACTTGCTCTTGCAACAGTTGCATGCTCTTGTAAACAACTTAATCCCAAAACACAATTGGTTATGTAGATACAACTGGTGATGTCACGGCAACAGTGGTGTTGGAGGCGGCAGGAGGGTTTGGCTGCTTTGCTTCAGATGAAACATTAATCTCTCTTAATGTGTTGCTTGCCAAGCGAGGGTCAGGGTCGCTTGAAGAAAAAGAGGTGGGAAAGAGATGAGTGAAAGCAGTTGCTTTAGAGGGGAAGAGGTAGAGAGGAGATGGGGGTGGGAACATGGAGACGGTATGAAGGACTGATGGGAGGGAAGGAGGCCAGAGGAGACGATGTGAAAAAAAAGACGGGAAGCAAGACAGAAATGGAGGAGACATAAAAGACACGGGAGAAAGGATGCAGAAGAAGAAAAGATAAGCAAGTAAAAGCAGCAGGGAGGATGCAACAAAATTAAAGAGGGCATGAAAATAAGGGAGACCACATGGGGGGAGAGAAACAGGACACAGAAATAAAGAGGGATGGGAAAAGCAACCTTAAGGGAGGAGGAGAATCGGAAGGAGCGAGGAGAGATATAAAAAGGTGGGAGGAAAATAAGCAGCTTATTAAAAAGGGGGCCGCGCTGGAAAAAGCAGCAGCAGCTTTTTATTTTTTTATTATTTCTTTGCTCTCCTCCTGAGAAATCTGTGGATAATATGTTGCGGAGGGAAAAAAACAAACATTTTGCTTACAGACCCTTAAAAACAAGCTTAACGGGGGGGGGGAAGGAACCTACAATTCGGGGCAGAGAGATAAAACGTCGGCCGATTCAACTGAGGCGCCGGACAGAACTGGTTTGCCGTGTTTATCGCCTTATTTAAACATGACAGGCGACAGTCGGTGGAAGCTGCGGTTTCTCACAGACTTACAGCCTCATCTGGGTGTTGTCGTGTTAAGAGTTGTACCGGTAGGAATGAAAGCGCAGCTCAATCCATTGGGGAGAGAAACCCAGTCTTTAATGTGCCACGGCAGTATCATTTAAGACCCAACTCACAATACATAGAAAGGAGAACTACACAGAATACATAAAAGTACCGAGCAAGAACCACCAACTTTTCTTCAAACAAGCTTAGAAATCCGGCAAATGGAAAACATTATTCGACCTAATACAACACGTATGTATGTACGTACGTACATACATACACATATGTGTGTGTGTATGTATGTATGTATGTATGTATGTATATATATACACATTTCTAGAATAATTCCATAAAAATGAAAGACTGAAAATCCTTTTAGTCGATGTGTTTTGTCCCGTCGCCATAGCAACATAGTCAAGCGCATTTCGTTTTGCTGTCACCATTTGTGTCTTTCTCCTGCTGTGAAGAAAGAAAGTGTCTGTCTGTCTGTCTGTCTGCTTGATTCCATGTGATGCAGCATGACGCAGCAATATGAATGAATTTTTTTATGAGATGATTCTACATACCATAGTTTTAGCACATAGGACCTGTGCTTTGTTGTGCTTTTAACAAATAAAATAAATAAATAAATACGGTAAGATGAAAAGATAGACCTTTTTGGTCAGAGTCACACTGGCTCTCACAGTGTGGCTCTGAACTAGGGGAAGGCCGACACTAGTGTCGCTTAGACGATAAGGACACTCTTATCACCCCGGGTATCACAAAGTCATGGCCCCGCCATCCCGGAGGAAGAGGGCGAGAGAGCAACAGAAGGAGACGGAGTGGAGAGAGAGAGAGAAAGAAAAAAAAAAATGAGAGAGTGAGAAAGAGGAAATGTCAAACTGTCTGTTCTTTTCTTGGCAATCCCACCACGATGTCTGTCTGAGAAATTAATCTTCAGTCATCTTTTGATGGGGATCTCTTGCACATATCTGTCTCCATCCACACCTCCCTTTCCTCCGTCTGTCCGTCTTTCTCTCGCATTCATCCACCCTCCCTTCTTCTACACCTCCTTTTCGCTCCACTCTTCTTTTAACTGCACGTCCTGTGCTGATATTTACAGTGTCTCCATCTGAATTATTTCTCATCTTCCATTTTTTCCGAGCACAGGAATTCTCTCCCTCCCTCTTTCTTCTCCTCTCTCTCTTATAGCCATTATCCCCCTGCCTGGCGTGTTATCTTCTATCTGTATCTTTCCATCGGTCTGGCCCACAGCTCAACACACTGACATGCACATACGCAGGCAGGCAGCTCAAAGAGGCCCTCGCATCACACACAGCTATCAAGCTTTTCATTCCTCTATCGTCTTTCATATTGTTATCAGCAGGACTGTGATGTGTCTTTTTGTGGGGTCTTTCTCTCTATTTTCTTTATTTTTATGGTCCCTTCCCCTCATGGCTTTAGATGTGACATGTGGTGGAACTGCACATCTTAACTGCCACCTCTTGATCGCACCTCCCGTCCCTTTTATAACGGAGTCTGTACATTTCATTATTTTTTTATTTGTCAAATCTCGTTGGTGATAAAGAAAACCATGAATGTCGGATGGGGTTGCTCTGGAGTCGGACTGCCGCCGCCGATGAACGGCGTCACGTTAACGATTAATCCTGCCGCTACTGAGGCGGCAGCGGAGTTCGCAGGTCTGACCTCGTCTGTGGCTGGTGGACGTCGGCGTCAGACCAGGTTTTGGCAAGGACCTCTCAGGCTACAATCAGTTCAGGGTCAAACTTTTTGACGGCATTTCATTTAAAAAGGCAATATGAAAAACTCAGTGTTTCGTGGGAATACATCCATCCAACAAGCTGGGCCCCGATATATTAAAGCCAGTGTAAACGAGACAGCACCAAGAGGGGGGGTGGGTTGAAAGGAAAAGGAGATGCTTACGTGTTTCTCTCCTTCGATCCTCTTGTCGGCCTGTTGAACAGCCTCCAGGTACTTAAAATGCAGCTCCATCAGACGATCAACCTGGAAAGGAGATGAAATGGAGGCAGACGGAGAGAAAGTCAGAGAGAGATGATAAGAAGAATATTCACATTCGTCATCCATTGAACCAATTGTTGACGGTTTTGGGGGGGGGTGGGGGTTATCAAAAGGGGGTAAGACAGGAACGGGAAACATTTTTTGTATTACCATGCAGCCATCATTGGGCATCCCCGAACGTCTGCGTTTGATTTTTTGGCTTTTTTTTTTCCCCTACATCAAAAGTCAGGCGTCCTATCAAAGTGGCCATGAGCAGCACATTGAAAGCGAGGCATTTTCTTATGCATATGCGTGTGTGTGTGTGTGAGGGGGAATTGCAGGAGAAACTGCAGCCGCGAATTCGGGCACGATATTTCTATCGCTTTGTCAAGTTGTGTGACACGCGCCAGAGCTCGTTAGACGCCGGTGCAGTCAGTGACTAAAGGACCTGAATATATCCAACCCGCCTTGCAGATGTCTGCCTCTTTCCTCAGATAAAAATAGGATCAGAATGATACACATGAATACAACATATGTCTTTAGAAGCCTGCTTCGACAAAGTAAGTGGGTCCTGCTGAACACGTACAAGGGGCGCCGAGAGCGAATAAACACCGGAGCTAACGGCATAGTTTGCAACATTCCGATTTCCTTTGACATCCGTTTGATCCAAAAAGTCAAAGCATCGCCTTGTGTGTCTTAAAAAAAAACATACAGGAAAATAGGGACAAACCGATGGTTGATAAAGCATCTAAAAGCATTAATGGCTAGTACAAGATTCGTGAAAACATTATGTGAACATATTGTTTTCACAAACGAGCGTTGTCCATTCATACGCGGATCATTTCCCCAGTTCAGTGATTTATCTTTACATCCCGGAGACATTGACATTCCCTTTTTTTATACTTTTTATTTATTGATGGAAATTGGTGGTATACAGAAAGTAAATTGGGAGGAATTAAATGGTACAATCTCCTTTAAAAAAATTTAAAAAACAACATCATCCAACAATACTTTAAACTATAAATAAAAAATAAATAAAACACACAAAATAATACTAATAGTAAAAAATAAAAATGATAAACCCCCACAGTAATAAGATCATGAGAAGAAAAGCACACACTTATATCTTAAGCCCTAGGTGCCTATGTATCACGAATGTGACTAGGCGTTTGAGAGCATTATTACCAGTACCGCACACTCTCAGAGACAGTGTGGAAAGCTAGCGTAGACTATGTCTCCAATTCCTTTAAGTTCTCAAAATAAACAATAATAGAGTGCCATCTCCGGTAGAAATTCTTCATGGAACCTCTCAGTGTAAATTTATTTTTTTCTAGCTTGAGAAAGAGCATGACATCCTCCAGCCAACGGGCACTCGATGGGGGTGTGGTGGATTTACACATAAGGAGAATTCTACGGCGTGACAGTGAAGTGAATGCAACAACATCAGATTGGACTTTGGTGACTGTGTCTGTAGGAACACCAAATATAGCAATTAAAGGATTTGGATCTATAGTTATGTTAAGAGCCTCAGATAACATTTTTAACACTCCAGACATGACATTGACATTCCTGTCAAAGCCTCACGTTTGAAAAGCTGGAAGCAGCAAATATTTTATATATATATGACGAATGACAGAAACGATCAACCGTTCTTTAATCATTCACGGTTGACTAATCGTCGCAGCAATTCTACAAAATGTAAAAAAAAAAAGAATTATAAAAATAACCCTGGGTTTGTGCAGTATAATGAAAAGTATATAAAGACTTAAATAACTTAACGCTTTCATGACTAAATAAGCAACAATCAAAGTTCTTAAAGGTCTCATGTATCAGGAACGGCCCAGATACCGCTCTCTATTAGTCAACCTCGCTATTTGACAAATGAATGATATTTGTTTGGCAAAAAATAATGGATTATGTCTGCTTTTAATATGCTGAATGGTTATTTCCATCTGCATATGACACGGTATTCATATAACCCCTATATTCCCTTTGTTTTCACGTGATTTCACGTTCCACATCGAATGTTCATATTTTTAATCCACGACCACTTCAAACCAGCGAAGGAGAGCACCAATAATAAATTGTTCTGGGTGTTCATTTAAGAGCCCCTTGCCAATCGTAAGAACCACATTGAGAAAATGTGCTTTCAGAGCCTTTGAATTCAAAAAAAATGTAGGACCTGTTCCGTCTCAAGTAAGTGGGACCAAAACATAAAGATGTACGACACCCAAAGGCCTCGCCGTCAGCATTACAGATGAAGCAGATCTGCTGCCAATCAAAACACAGTAGATAGAAAAAGGGAAAGCAAGGACGAGGATAAAAAGGTAGTGAAGACGTACCTTCTCGCAGTCGTTCTCTGTGAACTTGTTGAGGAGCCGGCTTCTCTGTTGGGACTTGAGATTTCTCAGCATGGAGGCGATGATGGAGCCGACGTGCTCTACGGAAAGGGAAGCGAGACGTAAAGACAGAGCTTCGTAGTGTAAACGTCAACACACTGTTATATGAAAGTAAAAATGTGTATTCAAATCAGCGGCCATCAGAAGTGGGCCTTAACTGGCAACGGTTGAGCAGCCCCTCCCTGTCCTACGCGCCGTGAAAGAGCTCGTAAACCCAAACAGACACACGTGCCTTCACCAAAACGCTGGTATGCCCCTCGGTTAAAAGAAACGGTGAACTCCAAAAAGCTGGATCCTCCACACCCACAGCGAGACCGAAAGAAAGACGGACAGAACTAATCAATTAGCACGTGATGATTTGCAATTTGGGCCCGCGGCCGGCTGAGCATGGATACATACACAGAAGGAAGAGGAGGAGAAAATGTTAATGACATTTAGGAAATCAATTTTCTTTTTTTGTTGTCTTTTCTTTTTTGTCCAGGGCACAATGGAACATGCGTAACAGCTTTGGCTGTGGCTGAATTACATTTCTCATATTAGAAATCTGTCTTCGGCAGCTCTGGGGCTATTTAGCGAGGGGGGGGGGGGGGGGGGGGGGGGGGGCTACAAATATGCTAATTGATTAAAACGGTGGCGAAGACTAGTTAGTCCCATTGAGTGCCATTGTCAACCCAATTCACGCTATGCAAGATGTGTTATCTCATTCAAAGGCCTCCTTGCTCACAGGCTGAACCCGTAGAAGGCAATCGTAGGGTAATATTTCTCTATTATATTGAATGAACAATACACTGTGCACACAGAGGGGAGGGGGGGGAGATGACACTGTAAAAATGTCTGGATACACAGACTGGGGGAAAAAAATGTAATTGGACTTTATCAACAAGAGGTCAATATCCTCTCTCATCGAGGCTTTGCAGTTGCTAAGCAACAAGAGTACAGGAATCAATCCCATTTCTGCTTCTTTTTTAAAAAAGGGGTCGCATTTGCTGTCAGCTCCCTCTGTGCAATCCCCCGCGACCACGCAGCTGCCCTTTCTCACATGACTCGGAGGCAGAGAAAACTCAAGGCTGCGACACCTGCCGACGGCTAAAACCGTACAGAATATACACGTAACCGTCGACGTCGTCAAGACGACTGGCAGCACAAAAAGGCAGCGAAACGCATGGAAAGGCAATATAAAACAAACAGTAGTCGTGTTCCTTAAGAAAGAATATTTCTCTCATATATATATATATATATATATATATATTGTGGAGTTGTAGTGGATTTTATATATACTTGCACATGTAGATAAGAAAGTTTATGTTTTAAATTAATACATAAAGAAAGTTATGATAATTTGGGATATTATGAGGAATATTCTGGAGGAATGTATTATGAAACATAAGAGGATCACTGTTTTATTATTCTGTTTGTTAATGACAAATGTAATGATTAACTGTATAATGCATGAGAATGAATGAATGTTTTATTGTTTAGACAATAGTTAAAATGGATGCCGATTGAAACCTGATATGTTGCTTTTATTCTGAAGGCAGGATAGTAAGTTTTATTCTGACGGGGAACTTCCGGTCCCTGACCGGATGTGTGCACTTTGACCCCGCCTGTTTAATAATTAGCTTAGCGAACAGAACGGCGTTATCCTTTAAACCGACCAATAGAACTAACCCATAGGTGTGAATTCATTTGCATGACCATACTAACTGCCGAGCATTTGTTCTGGAGTCAGAGTGCTTTTGGTTCAGGATCTTGAGACGGCCCCGGGCTCTACTGCACCTGGCTGAGAGAGAGGCCTTGGGAGCAGCGGTGTCCGTCTGTGGAGAGCTCTCCCTTACCAGCTCCACGATCGTGAACGCTATATGAGTATTATCTTTGCCATTAAATATAGTTAAACTTTAATTCATTGAATCCTGAATTTCCTGCGGCCACGGGACCCGAGCTTTGAACATTATCTTACTATATATATATATATATATTTATTCATTCAAAAAAGTTTGGTGATTCCACAAGCCCTTCGTGCAGCTCCATCATCAGTCAAGCTTTTAAACACATGGTTCAGGGGTTTAGTTTTCATCTTCTCAAATGAATGCTTAAATTAAGGGATTTAAGGCTGTAACACAAACCTTTTGATTTGGATTAAAGCATTTGGTGTGTTTGCAGAGGGAAATTAAGGCTTAATTAAGGTTTTTCTTTTTTGTTCAATAGTGAATATAATAATATATAATAGTAAATGCCGCTCTCTACTCGTCTTTAAATATCATGGATAAACTGGCTGCTTGGACTGAAACAGGTCCCCTTATTCAAATTGTATTTCTTGTCCACAATGAAAAGGAGGCTAACTGCCATTTCTGAAAGGGCGCTACTTTATCAACTTGATCCGGGTGGTAATTGATGTCGTCACCTCCGCACCCTGCCGGGGAGGCTATCGATCGCCGGCTGCGGACGTTCTCTCCAAAGAGTTTAAAACTAAACAGATCTGTGAAGGGGTGGAGACAGGATTACATCTTGGTACAAGATGGAGGGCACGGCTGCGTAAAAGAGCCTTTTAGAAAGGTGTCCAATCAATAGTTCATTTACATGCTTTGCTTCACACTCAAATCTTAAGAGTTTTAGAAACAAGGAATCATTTCCATCGTCTCCCTGTGATACTAGCAACATCTACCACAGAACCTCCGCAACCGTAATAATCAAATACTTAATTAAGACTATACATTCAAAACACACAGGCGAACCAGTTTGTTGCACAGTGCTGCCGCGCACACGCCTCATTTCCACTGCATGGTTCGGCTCGACCGGTACCAGGTCCTCGGTGTAGACGCGGTTATCAGCTGACCCCCATTAACCTTGACATCATCTTAAATGCAGAAACGGCTGAATCCTTTCAACGGCAGCACTTGCTCAATTGTACGGAGGCTTTGTTGCGGGGTGCCATTTGTTTTCCAATCTGGGCCAGGTAAATTAGATAAGTGCGGTTGCTATCGACGGCAGCTTGGCTGAAGTGACCGGCTTATCCCGTTCTGCTCTAGTGACGATTCCTTGTGACCAATCGGTGGTCTGCAGTGTCATTACCCAACCTTCTAGCAGAGATGCACCAATACCAATATCGGTCCTATACTGACTCAAATAGCTGGATTGGATTATTGGCAATAACAGACTGATCCGGTGTTGGATACCCTTCTTTTAATAGATAACAATTCAGTACATTTGTATCTTTGTATTTATTTGTTATATTTAGTTGTACAGAGATAGGACAGCTATGTTTAAGTCAAGTCTGGTGTTTCCTTATACATATAAAAAGAATGACCGAGCTGGTACCAAAAAACAGTTACTAGCCACAACTTTTGCAAATGGCAATGTGGCAATATTGTTGTTGCATGTTTTAAATACAGACTGATGACCATTTCTGGACTCCACTGCCACATAATAACCGATTTAATGTTACGTTGGGTCAAGTCCAGCAGTCTTCACTAAACGTGTTGTTGTTGTGTGATCTGACAACGGCTCTTCTGTGATTGCTGCAGTGTTGGACAAGAACAGCTGGAAATGTGAGTTTGAGGCCACGGCCCAGCTGTGGACACCTGGGCAGAAAAGGCGATCAGAACGCCACAGGGCCATGAACAAACGTGTCAGGTATAATTCACAATGAGAGCAGGTTATGGTAAATGCAATAGCTACGTGGTGTGCCACCTGAAAATGTTACGTTGCGATGACGGCCGTATCATCTGCCTTGTTGCTGATGATACGGCATTTTGCATTCAGATTGCACGGTGCATGTCCAAAGGCCGGCGTTCGCTCATTCTACGCTAATCGTTCGCCGCTTGCCTCGTTTTTCCCTCCGGGGATCCAGAGCACTAAGTTAACATGCAAATAACCCTGAGTGGCCTGGATTTCACGGGTTGACTGACAGCTGAAGGGAGCGCCGCGCCGTTCGGAATAACAAGAGGGGAACAGATCGGTGGCGCTTCGCCGAGAGAGCAGACTAACTGTGCCCTGGGGAGAGCAATCAGCCTTCGAGCACCACAGGCTAACCTCTCAGGGGTTTTTCAGAGACTGCATTCGCTGTCTGAAGACCAGACATGAACTCTGGCTCTGAACTCTCAGGGGGAAAAAGAAGAGGAAAGTAAAGGAGACATATCTAGCTGGATATGCTGTACACGTTATTGCTATTTTCATCATAATGTATTATTTAGCGTCGGTAGACAATATCTTAGATGTAAAGTACAGAGTACATCGGCAGTGTACAATGGGTAGAATAAAAAGGTGCCAAAAAGGTGAGACTAGAGTGAGCTATTTCTGGGCTTTATACATACTCGCATTTAGACGATTAAAATGAGCCTAGTTTCTCTTCCTTTATGTTGCTCTTTTTAAAGTCATGCTTAGTTTCCATAGGGAAACTAGGGACCCACTGCTTACTTACACTCTGAATGCTGCACGGCCATTGTGTTTGATCAATCTGCTATGTTTACTACCTGTGGGCCATTTCTGCTTCTGGAACATTCACTGGGGACCTCGTAAGAACTAAGGAACTAAACCTGCGCTTTGACCGGGGGAACCAGGGACATATTTTAGTTCCTGTACAAATAGTTCAAGGTTGCGGAAAAAAATAAGTCCTTTCTGATAGTTCAGGAAGAAATAGTGGTGGAAGCTGCTGTGATGGATTGCTTTGGGCTTTGATAGAGAAAAAAAAGAAAAGAGAGAAAGGTTCCTGAATTATTGAAAAGGCTCCTGGAAAAGTTATTGTGGGGAAAAGAGCCACAGGGCGGCTCTCCAAATTGAACTGAATTCTCAGAAGGCTGCAAGTAGAACGCTGTACAAATGACTACAGATTGTGTAATGCACCATCCAGCACTGCTAACTAAACCAGGCACTGCATACTCTGTACCAGTCCAGACTACATTAAACCATATGGCCGCTTTCATCCCTTCTCCAAGAGATATTCTGGGACAACAGAGGGAACACTTATTTTGTACACAGAATTGTCTTCTGTATGCAAAACACAAGTTCCACTTTTAAAATGACGGATACCAAAAAGTTTGCGCTATTTAGGTCCAGCTGAGAGCAAGTCGTGCCTTTCTGTCGTGAGAAATAATGCCCATGTATTTTTGTACCTTTTACCCAATACTATTTCTCATTCTAAATTGACGATGAACGCACCACAACGTAACCTTTGTTGATGGTTGTCAGCTCCATTATTTAGCCGGGCAGGACTGTGCTGCCCACCAAGAGAGAACTGAGGCTTACGGTGTAGCATCATCAGGGGACCAGTAGCTAGCGCGTTAACCACAGGTGTGTAGTACATGTGTCGCGCTAATAAACGATACAATAACGCAATGTTGTGTTGGTACTTACGCGTGCTAGCTGATTCCCAATCCAGCATTTTAGGCGGTTTCGGAGGCAGTCTAGTAATAAAACCACTTTAGTTTATGGAAGAAGAAAAAACATCTTTGTAGACAGATACCAGAACGGTATTCTGGCAAACTAAAGCAAAACTAACGTGCGTCGCCATTAAATCATAAAATATGAACTTTTAACTATAAAACCGCCCTCTTGATTTCCAATTGTCAGATGAGATATTAGTGTGCATACTACTGAATGCACACTACTGAATGTAAACTACTGAATGTAAACTACTGAATGCACACTACGTTTCCCCTAAATGTCGAGCACATCCTGTCCTCAAAGGAATATTTAAGTGTAAAAGCTTTCATATAGAACTAAATATACCTCGGTATATTTCAACAAAGTGAAAATTTGCCGAGGTGGCACACGATCACTCCCCACCAGTAGGAAAGACGTAGGATCTAAAAGGCAAATCTCTCCCTCTGAAATATACTAATAATAGGATTACACAGCGTGACTCTGACAACACAGATTACAATCAAACTTGAGTCATGTTTATAAAAAAAAAAAAATAAATAAAAAAAAAATCTGATCTCGATCTGAGCCGAAGGCGTGCGCTCAGTGATGGGAGGGGAGACGATCAAATGAGGGCTACATTTGATTTCTCCGCTTCTCGAATGAAGCAAGTTTTATCGACGAATCCAGAGACGGTCCCGTTTCTCTCCTAACAGACACTTATCTCGTCTCATACATTCGGCTCTGGAGCTCTCTGAATCTCCATTTGCTAATATCAGAGGAGAGATACTGGCGATAAAGTAATAATGGACTGATCAAATGCCACCTTTTATCTTCGTAATGAAGCTGCCGTCATTTGAGGGGTGAAAAGTTTTAATAGGATCCTCTTGTATCCATACCCCACCCCCCCACCGCATACTCCCAACACAAAATGTGATATTGTTCCTCTTTCCGCTGGCATGCCTCACTCATTGCCTCTTCGAGTGCCTTCATTAGAAAATAAGGGTCACGGCGAGTGCGTTCAAAAACACATCAACGACAGAGGCCTTCGTTCCCACGTCTCTCTCTCTCTCTCTCTCTCCACGAGCACACGAGAAAAGAGAAAGAGAGAACATTCTTTAGCGCTATGACTATTGCGCCTCGCCGTGTGTAAATTAGCTGTTTACTCCTGGTGCCACCCTCGTGCTCGCTCGCATCATTAGCCTCCAAAATATAACAAGCGGCTGCCACCAATTTCCATCAGCAGAAAAACGTGTTACTCTGGTGATGACGGAACACAAACAAACACACACACGACAGGAATGTTGACAGACGGAGAAATGTCATTCCTTCATCTTTATCCACTTACAATGTCTCTATTAATTAAGCCAATGTTGCCCCGGCAATCCCCGGTCATTTGGGCGGTGTCAATTCCAGACAGGATTTCCCGGGGATCAATCTGTGTGCCGAGGTTTGCGACAACGAGCGAGAGACACAGCGCTAAGTATAGCAGGACGGAGAGGTCTCTGCCTCCTAATTACTTTGGTTTGAAGCTGCCGATGGCTAATTAATCGACAGTGTCATTGTGGAGAACCACTTGATTCACAGCGTTTTCAATTAGTCGCCTTAGAGGGCGGGTCACTCGACACGCCTTACAGTATGATGCGTGTGCCGCGCTCACTGAACGCAACGTCACGGTCAGCCATAGTGGCACAAACAGTGGATTAGCAACACCTCTTTTTTATGTGTCCCTGTTGAAGTCAATAGAACGGGTTCATTTTCATAATCTTCTAGTTTACGATCATGAATCAATGATCACGCCTAACAGTTACGAGAAAGATATGAATTTGTGTGTGGAATTCTCCTCTCGGCTTGGAGACATTATGCAGATCATTAAAGGGTTTCATAAAGACGTAAATAAAATGAACACCGCCATCATACAACAGACACCATGCTTTAGTTTGTTGGGCAATCCGTCGACAGAAACTGGGCTGTGAGACGTCTTGGACGTATTCGCTGGTAAAGACTTAGACCACGTTTATGTGGCTTTTCAAGTATCCTAAACTGAATTTGCAAGCAGAAGGTGTCAACAAACACAGCAGCGGACGCCAGCATCGTACCGATTATCACCTCTTCAAAGAAAAAATACACAGCATACATCATCATATCGTGCCTCTCAAGACAGTTTCGGTTGAGAAATACGCACAAATCTCAACCACACGTACCAAAAGTTCAAAGGGAGAAAGAGCCTAGGCGATGGATTTCTCCTTTTAAAGCCCCGTAGTTTAAGTGTGTGTCCGCCTTGTCAGTGGCTTCAACTGACTGGGGGAAGAGAGGTTTTTCCCTACTCTGTTGCTCAGGGGGGGGGGAAGGTTAATTCACCCGGTCCCTGGGTGAGACGCGACACAATGGAAGACAATTTGTTCTCCTCTGCAGGGCTGGGAAGCCCCGCCGAATGAATCAAACTTAATTAATACAGACGGAGAGAGAAAGAGAGAGAGACAGAGAGGATCCCCATTTTGGCAGGTGGGAAATTAAACAAAGAGCAGAGAGATGGACACGTTTCTACCTCTTTGTCTTTCACTCTCTTCTCAGTTTTTTTCCCCGTCTCTCGCGCTCCATCACGTGGATCTCTCACCGAGTCTTGTTTGCTCGTTCCCTTCCTCACCGGGAGACAAGAGGCGTTCAGAGAGCACAAGGCGGGGGAAAAAATCAAAAATCAATCAAGATTGGATTGATAGTGTAAACTGACAGATTGAAGAGGCAGCGAACCGTGATACACAAGCAGATTAGGTCAGAGTGTGGCTGCCTGAAACGGGTGCGACTGCATGTCGCAGAGAGCTAGGATGGAGGAGGGAGGGCGGAGGATGAGGAGGAGAGGAACCAGCGGTGATTAGTGCAGTCATTCAAATGAGCAGTCAGCAAACTAAAGGATTCAGGTCAAAAAGCCCCAACACCTACACCATCGACACCTCAGGCCTTATCACATTATTAAGTTTCAGTAACATGTTAAATGGAGCCTTTAAATATGTACATATTTGGAAGAGTACAAAATAAATAAAAAATGATATTAATGCTACTGCTTAGCATCATGTGCAAGCAGAGCTGTGTAGATCGGGTTGGATTGGCTGTAGCTCATGGGGAGAGTGGTCGTCCCGCAACCATAAAGGTACCCGGTTCAACCCCCGCTCTCCCCATAGTTACATGTCGAAGTGTCCTTGAGCAAGACACTGAACCCCACCCCCGGTGGTTTGGTTTCTATTAGTTTGCTTCCTTAATCCGTTTCTTGTCACGTTCAATAAAATAGTGCAATAATGTCACACCACCGCTTTTCCCCGCTTGGCCCGACCGTCCAACAGGTCAAAACAGAGCGACACCGCTTTGCAGCCGACCGCTGGTTTCCATGGAGAAGTCACTGCTGCAGACGCCTTTGTTCTAATTACTGACTGACCTTCGTGCTCCTTCTCTGAAGCGGCGGCTTTCTTCATCTTCTTGGGGGTTTTCATGAAAAGGGGAAAGATGGTCCGCAGGCCCAGGATGTCCACAAACTTATGACAGTTATCCGCTCCCTCTTGTCCAATCATCCCATGGTCCAGGACCTTCATCGCACTGGTTCGAGACATTTTCTTTTCTCTGAGCGAGAGAGAGAGAGAAAGAGAGAGACTTATTGTTTCAATACCATAGATATGAAGAGCGTGCATATCTGCAACGAGGTGCCCTGAAAGGGGGTGCGCGATAAGAACGCTGCCATGAAACTGTTGTGTATTCACGAAAATAACTGCCTCGTGCTTGCCTCCGTCATCCAATCGCGTTGCAATTTACATCCATGTCAGTCCACAAAAAGTCTGCACTTGTTTATTTATTTGATCCTTTTAGCCATTTGTGTGGAATTGTCACATGAATTATTGAGTCGTTGCCAACATGTATTTCGTGAGGTCACGGTGACCTTTGACCACCGGATTCTAAAATCAGTTCATTCTTGCTTTCTGATTGGGACAGTATGCTGAGCCAAATCTGAAGGCTTCACCTCCAGGCGTTTCCTAAGATGTTGGAATAACGTAAAACCCCTCCTTGCTTACTGGACTGGTTTCTGTGAGACCTCCTTGACCACCTCTTAGCTTCAGGCACGGAAGGTTGTGTTGACGGTTACTGTGAAGGAACCTTTAACTTCATTTGATAGTGATGCTTCTAGAGGAGTTAATGAGACCATCAGCGAAAAGATGAGAAGATATCTCTATCCTGCAGTCACCAGAAACTTCTTCAGCTCAGACTCCAGCAACGGCAAAATCAGAGTATACCTTCAGCTAAACTACTTATTTCTAATCATCATCATCATCATGCATTGGAACCTCAAAAGCTAAGCAACTTTAAATAAGATTCAAACAAAGCCTTTGTTTCCACGTTAATCCTGAAAACCTGTTTCAAGGTAGATTAACTATTTAGTTAGATGATCCGTCAAAACAAATACATTGTGATGACATGCATCCGTTTTACCATTATCAAAGCTTTGGCACGATGAGCGGGACCAACCGTTTCATGCTCGGTCTACACCCCCCCACCCCCCGCCCACTCCACGCCTCCTCTCGGGAAATGTAGCTGTCTGTCACCGTGTCACTTCCTCCATTCCCGCCAATGACAGATGACAGTGTTTATCTCAGAGGAGGGACACATATTTCAGGCAGTTGAGTGTGGATCTCCAGACAGACACATTATATATGATGGATGGCTGGAGGGGCCGGAGGCCGAGGGGGTGAGGGTGAGGGGGGGGGGGGGGGGGGGGGGGGGGGGGGGGTACACAGTGTACTTTCCGTAAGGTAACTAGGCAATTCAGTTAGGAGACAGGTGACTTGGCGCCGCAAAACTATGCTGTCATCGATGTCTAGTAGGCACGACAGCAGCAGTGGGTTTTTCATTAGACTCAAATTCTTCGTGACTGAATCAGCCCCCCATAAAAAAAAAAGGCATGGGAGCTGTACATGCACAAGCGGGGGAGAGTCTTTCTAAATAACTACTGGCGCCCGGCTCACGGTGAACGGTAGCTACGGTGTCTTGGGCATCTGTGAAAAAATCAGTTTTAGGCGTAAAGTCTGACAAACATTGAACTCTGCTGGGAATTCATCAAGACGCCAGGTGTGAAATCTGTATGGAGCTGACGAGGCTTGGGAGGAATAGAAATGGAGTTTTTGATGGAAAACCAATAAATGTGTGACCAATAAAAGGGATGATTTTGTGTGTGTGTGTGTGTGTGTGTGTTATCTTGCTCTTTTGTATTTGCTTTAATTCATTTTTCGGCCACATTGTGTTTGGTTAGAAAGCAAGAGCTGAAAACTATAATGGAACTCTGATGAGTTAAAAGGGAAACTCGAGCGACTTAGTACTGCGCTCTCATTAAGTCGGGGGGGCTCACAAGGGAAAGGTAAAAAAGAAAAGAAAAAACGGTACAAATAAATCCCCAAAATTCTGGATCCTATATTTCCCACAATGCAACTCAATAACAGCATCTTTCTTTACAGCGTCTTTCTCTGACCGACCTCACATAGCACCATAGTACAGAGACTCTGTGTACAAACCATAAAATGTCTATGGTACAAACAATAACCGTGCTGCTGTATTCACGCTTGGAGGACTTTTTACAAATCGGCATTATCGTGTCGTTATTTCGGGGGTGTCCTTTTTAATCCGTTAATTGCAATTAAATTACAGCCAAAGTCTGGTGGTTTCTCGAAATTCCTTCGCATGATGTTATGAAGCCGGACACAATGGTGCAACTGGGACTGATCCCACACGTACAAAGCAGCAATAGCGGTTATGAAGCGCTGATATCGGCGTTGCTACATGGAGGTAAAGACCCCATTTTTCTCTGGAGTGTCTGGCGCAGATTAACTCGAATGACCCCGCGGTCACACAAGGCAAAACGTGATAATTTGCTTCGGCTTTCTGGTGTGAACAAGCCGCACCACACGGGTAGAAATCCCCCTGTGCTTACCCATATTCAATCATTTCAAACATTGTTTACGTTCTGTGCTCTGTAAGTATTGGGCGACATGATAGGAATTAGGGATACTCATAATTAACCGTTTATTCACTGTTAACAGACGATAAGAACGTTGACCGATTAATGTTCATCAGTCAAAATAAACATTGACAGACTGTCCCCGGGCGACAGCACAGCTGGCAACATCGCAGTTGAACCGGTTGCTGCTGTGAGGTCTTGATGGGGAAAAGTGCTGCACATTTCATTTCACACTTCCACCGCAGCGTGTAGGGCGCTACTCCCGCCGGTTAACGGCCAATGATCGGCAATCATTCAGGAAAAAAAAATATATATATATATTCTATATTAGCATCCAAGGTATCAGACTTATCTTGAATTCTTACAAATTCACAATTAGTTTCTTCTTATTTTTCTGTTTCCCTCGGTGGATGATTTACCAGAAGAAGAAGAAAAAAATTCTAACAAAGTTTTTTGCATGTAATAATGAGATATTGATCCGCCTGAAATCTTTGTGTCCAATGATGAGATTATCGGCGCATGGGGTGCGGCGGCTGTGGAGGGTCATAAACGCGTGTAATGTGTCCTGATGACTCTTTAAGGTCACGCCTCTGCTCCACCAACTGTTGATTGCGCCGCTGATCTCGCCAGGCGATACAGCAGAGAGCCTCGGTTCTGTGCCGAGCTACAAGCTGTTATGCAGCTTTATTATTCTTTTGCCTTTTGAGAATAGCACCTAAGCACGCCGTGTTGTAAACTCCGCATTCCAGCAGCGCTTCAGTGTGTTGTAGGAGGTGAAACTACACCGGGAACATAGATCATACGACGTGCAAGACTGCAAAAACAAGCCTATTAACTGCGATATTGCAACAAATGTTTTAGCTTTGACAAAATGTTGGCTTTTCAATTATGAACAAAACAGTCTGCAATTAGCCCCATTAGACATTTTGACCTTCCTAACGAGCCGTGTTAGAGTATAAAAGGGTACAATGCACACAAGTAAATGCAAGCCTCACCTGAGCATGAGATTCATCAGCTGAAGCCCTTCCCCTCTGAGGAAGCGGTCCCGATTGGCTGGCAGCATGAGGCAGGAACACAGTGCGTCGAAGAGGTTCTCCATCATCTCCTGCTCCTCGGCCGTGGACGGGTTGTGGCGCTTGAACACCTGACAGGGAGCGAGGACGGGCAGGTGATGAGGGGAAAAGAGGGGGGGGAGAGAGGAGCATTTAGAATAGAAACGACTAAGCCCAGACAGAAACATTATCCAGGGACGTGCTGTAATTAAGAGAAGAGACCGGCTGGGAAACAGTCACGACCAAAACGCTGGTCAATGAGAACGTGAGAAATATTTCTGCTTCAGAATATGTACGAGTAGGGTTTAATAATGAGGCTGAAAACGGGGTTAAAAAGTGGCTTCGGGGTTGGACTGGGTTTAACACTGCTCATGGTAAATATTTGGTCAGAGAAGTGCGCATGTTAAAGAACGACTGCGAGCCAAAGCAAACTGCTCACTAAAAATAGAGAGGAGAAGCAAAGGAATCTTACAGATAGTTGCTGCAGTAAGACATCAATGCCATCCATCTCGCCCAATAATTCTCTGGTATCTGTGTAGGGGAGAAGAAATGCAGACAACGAGGACTAAGAGATAAAAATGGAGTAACAGGACAACAGGGAGATTAAATTAAGACGGTTGCAAAAAAAACTAAAACATTTAAGGAGCGGAAGGGAGGACTGAAAGAGGTTTAAGTGGATACATGAAAGAAAGAAAAAAAAAGCAAAGACGATGAGACGGAGGGAATGACAGAAAAGCTACAAAAGGCATCCAATGAACACGAGCACTGACAAACACATCGGCTGCTATAGACCTTCAGGATGAAAATAAGGGCACTGGAAAAAAAAAGATACAAAATTACACACACACACACACACACACACACACACACACACACACACACACACACACACACACACACACACACACACACACACACACACACACACACACACACACACACACACACACACACACACACACACACACACACACACACACACACACACACACACACACACACACACACACACACACACACACACACACACACACACACACACACACACACACACACACACACACCATCTAGGCATGACTATTAAAATGTTTTAAGTAAATAAAATAAAAATTATCCTGTAAATTGACATCAGGTCGTGCGCCCGTGTTTACAATATGTCGCGCTTTGCATTCATGACTTTCTGTCGGCAGTGTTCATAACTTACAGTATAATTCAATGGGAGAAATGTGGCGAATCTTTAGGGAGAAATAATTAGCGAGGCCAAGATGGTGTTCTCATTCGCAGCAGCACTGGTTCATATTTTTACATACTTCAGAGTGGAGTTTAAAGTTGAATTTGACAGCAGGAAGCAATAATTACGTTGAAATTTGCACATCAAGGATGTTCCCAAATTGTCATTTCTCCTAATAAGAGCCCAGTGATTCGCCTTATTCTTACTTCCAGACGCTGACAGTAATATAATAGGGAACATTATTCATGCGGCCACATTTCCTTTGAGAAAAATATCTTCTTTCTCTTTTGTGAAATTTTATTTTGTATTTGAAGGGCAGGAGGAGGAGGATGAATAAAAGGCAGAAGAAGAAGAGAATGAGGGTAAAATGAGACCAGACTCCCACTGAATATCGATACGGCTACGAACCATTAGGGAGAGCCCAAGGACCTGATAGTCCTGAGGCTACCTGAGGCCTTACAGGGTTTTTTTTTGGGGGGGGGGGTAGACAAACACACAGGGAGAGAGGAAAAAGAGAAGGGAGACAGGAAGACTGAAGAGGCAGTGGGATTGGAAGAAAGGAGACGGTTGGAAACATGAAAGGGAATATGAAATCAAAAAGTGATTTTTAAAAAAAGACAGAAAGGAAATTACTGAAAGCAGAAACTAAATTGAGAGACAGTTCTAGGAGTGAAAGGTAAGAGGGAAGAGACAGAGGAAAGGTTGAAAGAGAATAATCCAAGACGGGTAAAAAAAAGAAAAAGAGGAAGCGAAAAAGCAATAAAGAGAGGAGGAAAGGAAAAGGGGGGGGGGGGGGGGGGGGCAGTGCATTTTGTGTCCGTTTGAGAAAGCTGAGCGGTGAAGGGGAAGATAAACTAACATTGTTTGGAAGCCACAAACTATTTAGTGAGGCACACTTACTGTCATTGTTCTGCAGCAAGATGGCCAGGATTTCACTGCAGTACAACTTGTTCGCATCAAACGGCATCTTTGCCTGAGAGGGAAAGAGACCAAACCCCAATTACCACTCCTCTTAAGAAACTCCGTTCTCCAGAGATTTAGGAAATAGTCTTGTAATCTAAACTAAATATCTATCTTTTTGTTAAGCAGTGATCCTGCCACATACAACTTTTACTCTCAAATCCTGTATCTTTTAACTTCTGGAACGCATGGTTTTTACAGGTTATCTGCGACCTAATTATATTTTAGCTACAAATTATTTTTTAATCTTTCCAAACATTTCAATATTCATAACGAAGTTGAAAGTGTGGTTGCTACGGAAATACGGAGTAAATGTAGCTATACTGCAATAATCTCCACTGTAAAGACTTAAAACATGATTCAAAATAGAATTGTACGTAAAGGACGTCACGCTGAACTGTGTTTTTATTTACATGACTGAATAAGACATGCAATTGGTTGAGGAATTGAAGGTTTTGCAGTAAAGTTCGATTATTTATTCATAATCTATTAATCTAGGGACCAGAAAACTAACCCATCACAATTTCCGATAGCCACAAGTCAGTCACAGAATCTATTGTTTTCTTCAGTCCAAAACTTTCAAAATATTTAATTTAGTAGCTTGAATATGATTATTAATAATAACACATTCGTATAATAACATAAGTATATCTTGATTTTCTTCTTAAATAAGGACTTAAAACAATGAACAGATTAATTTTCAGTCAGTCGACGAAGCGGTTGATGGACTTCAGGTCGTCTGCCGCAGCCTCACCTTGATTCTCTTGAGCAGCCACTGCATGAGTCCCTGCTGAGCGGCCTCGGTGCACAGGCCCGGTCTGAACTCGGACATATTCTCTGTGATGGCTGGGGGAAGACGTGACATCAGAACTCAAAATGAAACCCTTTGTGTTCGGTGTCTGCCCGGCCAAAGTGTCCCTGAGCGAGTCACTGAGACTTAGCACTTCCTGACAGACTAAGGAGAAGTCGGGATGCACCAATCTGAAAGCGGTGGATCCATATCGGCACCGACGCTGATCTCATTAAGTGGACAGGGCATTACACCACACGACTGATCCCCCACTAAATACATTTCCTTCCTCAATGTCATCAGAATATTCAGTGTTTCCGCTATCTGGGAAAAGTATACATGTATAAACCTTTATTGAACTGTTGTTTGTCGCGTGGCGAAAAAGCAAGACTTAAGAAACAATAACGCGTAGGCTCTGTAGTCCGAACAAATGTATTATTATTCCTTTCAACCTTGTCAGAGGTAGCACCATGGATGTATAAAGAAAACTGGATACAGCGTTAGAGGTAGGTAGTTCATTACGATGAAAGTTGCTCAGTAACCCATGAAGGAAAAGAAGTTTGAGTTGAGTATAAAACAACATTTCACACTAGCGCCAGTGTAACATTTGGGAGCTTTTGGCAGCAAAAACCAGATCCACGCTTTCCGTTCCCACCTTCCACAATTAAAAGGCCTCACCATATAATATTTGCAAAAAATGATTTTACATTTTCATGTCATTTCCCCCCCCCCGGTGTGGGAAGGCCTATAGACCGAGTCTGTGGCTGTCACACATGACATGCTCGGGTGGTTGCGTGTAATTCTGGGGGAATGTTTCAGCATGAGTGATGCATGATTAATCCAGAGGGGAAGACAGGTTGAAGTGACATTTGTAAACTACCCAAAAGCGGCGAATCGGAAGAAGAAATACATTCTTTGACTCGTGTTTTCTCTGCTGGTATAGTCACAAGCCAGTCGCATGTGCAGATGCTATGCAAGCACACTTTGAAGGGGGAGAACTGAGAAACTCAGCAGTCATCCTTTCGTCTGGGTCCTGTCCCAGCGTCTTCTAGTATTATCCATCTATATTAGAAAGCTGTCTCTGCCACATGATATCTCTATCAGGGCACTGCAGCAGGAGGGGAGAGATAGGAAGAGGGAGAGAGAGTGTGGTGATGAAGAAGAACGAAGGGGCTGGAGGGGAGGCAAATAAAAGGGAGATGGAAAAGCTTCAGGGAGGCAAAGGGGTGGGAAGACACGTCAAAGATGAGGGAATGAGGGACTGTAACAACAGCACAACAAACATGGTAAAAAGTTGGAAGAGAAGAAAAAGGAAGAAAACTGAAGAGAGAAAAAAAATATACAAAAGAGCAACATTTGGAGAGAGGGACAGCAGCTGATAGGGAGATGAGAGAAAGAAACAAGCAGAGAGGATGGAGAGAGGGAAAGATGCCATGGGGGAGCCAGAGAGAGGAAGGGCCTTTATCAGGGATTCAAACGGAGCAGACAGACAGCGTCCTGGTGGACAGCAGGCTCAGAGCAGGGCGCAGCCAAGGCAGACAAAAGGCTTATTCAAGCTTGGAGAACTCCCTTGATAACGCGCACATGCATAGACGCTGTAAAAGCACTGCCATTTCATTATATAAGCCACACTCACACACAGAGCCCAATACGCACACCTAAACAGCCCTCCTGACACTTGGCCTCAATCTGGCAAAGAAGGAGGGGAAAAAATGATCTCGGTAGACTCATTCAACGCATAAAAGAGCTGAGAGGCATAAAAGTGGGATTCATGCAGAGGCTGTGACTTCTCAAACTATCTGCTGGCCCGTGCCCTCTGCTGGCCCTCCCCGTCTCCATTTGATGCTGCCACAAACAGACTGTGAGTCTCCATAACTAAGAGTTATGGACCGTAAAAAAAAAAAAAATAATTAAAAAAAAACACTTTTAAAAGTGCTTCCTCTTTGGCAAAACATTGAAATGGAGACCAGACAGCGACTGAAAGCTTAAAGAACACAATAACGTACAGGAGGACTCCCTGTCGCTGTGCTGGCCAAAGCTCGACACACCTTAGAGGGCATCCCTCTCTCTGGAGGGGCTTGTCATGTTTCAGCACGACAACGTGATTCATTACTCTTACTCTTCAAATGCTGCTGAACGGCTATCTTTATGCACGTTTTTTTTTTATCATCAAGTGTCGTACAGAACCAAAAAGAAAAGTCTCTGCAGCACCTGCAGTGTGCAGTGAATTTTGCACCAGATTTGTTCCAAATATTTGACCCACGGGTTTGAATTTAAATGAACGCACAGAGACGTGCACCGAGAGCGTCTTCCGGTTTAGTTTAATTGTGGTTACGCTTCTCGCAGGAACACGTTTAGCTGCTGGAATGGATGCGTGTGAAGCTTATATGCTTTTTTTTTTTAAATCTCTCGTTACGTCGGCTGTAACTGCCGTATGAGTGCTGTTATGTGCGGTTGAGTTTAGCTAGCCAGTGACGGTGCGCACACACGAACGCACGCAAAAGATACTTTGCTTCCAAAGACACAATTATGCTACTTCCCCCCCAATAACAAATCCAGGATATGACAAGTTTCTTCTGGAGGATAAAATCAGAAAAATCATGTGGAGGGCAGTGAGGACTGAAGCCTCATCGTTAAGGCCGTGGCGGGACATTTTCCTTACCCAGTGTGTTATAGATGCCATCAGCCTCCTCCTTCACCTGTTCATCCAGCCGCTCCATATTCTGCACCAGTAAGGCCACCACCTGACCCTCCAACTGCAGACACAGAAGGATCAAGTTCAAGTCGGGCTTCTGACACACGTCTTTGGCTCTTACAAAGCGCTTCTTGTATTAAAATGAAATCATTCATCACATGGCATCACTCAACCCTAAAACACGTTGACCGTCCCTCCTCGCGGCTACTGTGTAATATGAAGTGTGGCTGTCCACTGCATTGGATGTCCATCAACTGAGTCTTTGTCCTTATATTTTGCAACACGATGTGATGTTCAAGAACAAACGATGTTCCCATCCTGAGCCTCCGTCCTGGCAGAAGCAGCTCGGTTTGTGTTTGAGCTTCTCTGAACACGTCCAAGTGTCATCAGTCAAGTACTCTTGCAGATGAAAGAAGAGGATGGTCGACACCGATTTATGAGCCACCGGAGACTTGGCGTGGATCACTCCGATTCATCTGATCAAGAACATAAGGACAAGAGGAGCTGGAGCTTACAGCAAAGAGGAGGGAGAAATGGGTTTAACCAAGCCTTGCTGCCCCGAAACCGTTTTCCCTTGGAAGCGGCCGTAAAGAGGAGTGCTGCTTGTGGGGCGCTCCATTGCGATGGCAGATGGACTGCGTTCATATGATGCCCGTTAACCCCCAGCTCTGTGGACCCACCGGAGCTACCGTCTCACCTGCTAAAACTAAAACCTCCTGATGCCTTTAGTGCCATGTTCTTCAGACATTGTTAACTTTTAGTAGAAAGTGTGTGCTCACACACACTTTCTACACACACACACGCATGCACGCACGCACGCGCGCACGCACGGGAGGTCGTGATGGTGAAGCCTACAGTCTTTACAGGGACCTTACTCAATCGTAGCATCCCGGACCAAGGAGTCGGCCATCAGCATATGCCGACACAGGGAAAACCTAAATCCAATTATGTCAGATGGCCTATTGAGCTAAGTGAGCTAATGCCAAGTTGTGTCTGCATGCTCAAGCGCATGAATATTAGTTATTCCCATTATTATTGCACGGTTCTTTCTTCCATTATGGGAATATCAGCACATTATTGCCGTTTGACCTTTGTCTGTGTCGCTCTAAATGTCAGCTCACATAGTGGGGTGTCAAAGATCCTCCCTGGTTCGTTGACAGCACGCCAGACTCACCGCCAAAAATAAAATAAAAGGGAGAGTGGGGCTAACTGTACAGTTGAGAAGGAAAGACGGCGATAGACGTTGCTCAACAGAGTTGATGCCAACAGGCACATCTGGAGAGTGACGGAGAAAAGCTGTAGAGCACTGAAACGCGTGGGAGGAGTAACTATAATTATATGGTAGACATTACATTTTGAAAATATTTTCTCTCTTGTGCCCCAGTCAAATTACAGTATGCTTCAAAAGTTAAACAATTTGTTTTATATTAATAAACAAACTAATTTAAATGATATTTAATTGAATAAAAATGTTTAAAACATAATTATACATCTAAAAATATGTTAGTGATCTCCTCTGCAGATGGAAAGTAGCGCAGTAGTGTATGTGAATGACATCAGCTGACAGGAAGTAGACATGGACCCAAGCGGCCACCTTGCAATTTCATAGCGTTGAACCCGGTCCGTGAGGTTGATTGACCCCCTGTCCGGGTTTGGATGCCGGAACCCAGAAACGTAAGCATTCGGTCCGCAAAGTGCCCGCTTCTCCAATACCATCAAAGACGGACGTAAACACTCGACTCACCAGAGCGTCTACGAGTACCTCGGCACCTTCATCGCTCTCCTGGAGCGTGTCGATATCCGTCAGCTCCTGCAGCAGGTCCACCACTGCTATGGCAACATGTGGTTCAGGCTAAGGACTACAGAGCTGTGTTTGAAGAGCAATGCATCATGGACGGTCAAAACGACTGCACAAATCCCACAAAACGACATCCACCAACAACGTCGATCTCTCACACTTTCTGACCCGACTGCGGCTCTCAGCCCCTTAAACCCCACCGCTCCTACGGAGGATGGAAACCTTGGCAAAGAGGTGAAACAATGTACATGCATATCGTTTCATTCATGTGAAAGGATATCAGTGTTCTCATGACTGAGGAGGCTCAGCAGGGAGTGGACGGCATTCAGCTCCACCAGCAGGTGGTAGAGGTCCGGCATTGTTGCGATCACGTGCATTTCCTGGATAATGTCGTTCAGGTCCAGCTCCGTCTCCATGAACCTGGTTTGGAGGAGCGAGACATGTTAGCATTCTACGTTACCATTAATCTTAGAGTGAAGGAGAGGAATTTGCTTATACAGTGAGGCACAGAGCTAGAGATTTATCAAAAAATGTGTTTCAGCATTTAAGAGATTTGTAATAAGCTTTGGTAAGTCCACAGGAAATGTGGCTTAATTCACAGAAAGAATATCAGTAATTGAAATTTGTTTTATTGACATCCTCATAGACAAACATGACAGGGAAACACTGTGCACCGACTTACTTCTCTGGGTTGTCCGGAAACTTAATCCTCAGTTCCTGATTTTTGTACGACCTTTTCTCAAAGGTCAGGATCATTTTCTTCACTGAACTCTCGTCCACCGGCTCTGCCTGTTTCATGAGCACAAGTGAAGGGAGGAAAAGATTTAACAAGGAAGACGGAAAGAAAGAAGAAGGGGGGAAAAAGCATCTAACTGAGGAAACTGCTGCAATAACAACATTGAGACTTTAAAGCTGCAAGCAGCGATATAATGACGGGACCAGGCACAATGAAACAGGAACTTTGCGAAATGCAATGACGCCTCCCGCAAGAGTCTCAAACGAGACAAACGGTTGTGAGTTCTGAAAGGAGTGGGCCAAATCATCGCTAATGAAAGAGGATCTCTCTGCAATGTGTATTTGGGGCAGATTGGACAATGGATAGTCAATTTACGACAACTTCCTGTTCCCAGTAGGTAGCGCTGTGACAACGCATAGAGCCGTCTTCACCAAGCAAGAGAGGGCATTCAATTTACAACAATTTCCTGTTTCATGGCGAACGGTGCAAGATCGGTGGCGCGCCATTTTCGTTTAATAACTTTTCATTGTAAAGGCTGTTAGAAGGTCCTGACAAAATTTGAAGTTGGACTGATAACATCTGGAGGACGATGAGTTACAAAAAAAAAAGGGGCAGTGCCGTAAAAAGTGGCGAAAAATAAATGCCGTAAAATTCAAGATGGCCTGCTTTCTGTTGGGTTTACGATACACATCCAGGAAACTTTTTGTCTCCACGTGTTACATTCAGCAACCAAATACCATAGATCTAGGTGAAACACACCACAGAGGCTACTCTATAGGAGGCGTTTGCCACACAGTAATCAAGACCCATAACAGGTGTCGATTTTCGCTCCTTTCGATGTCTGCTGAATTTCATGACTTCACTAGCCCTTAAACAAGGCAATGCATTTCTAGAAATAATAATAATAATTTTAATACCAACAACGGGACCAATGCCAGGAAAAGTCTAAAGAAATTGGTAATAATAGTACAACTGCTAATTAAAGGAGACAGCATTAATTGTCTTGGTGAGACATAATCTGAGGGAAAATAATGTAAACAATGTGTGCGCACGTTAATGTTTTTGTGAGCCGACAGTGAAGGCGAGAAGTAATTCCTGTGACACGCTGTGCTTCACTTCAATGCAGAAATGCATGGTTTAAAACTATGACAAAAGAGAGACATTATCAAATGAAAAGCGTTCGATATAGAATTTAAAACAAAAACATGGCACTTTGCAGAAAAACGAATGGAACAATTCTGTAATAACCACATGAACAATTGTACCCACCTCAGGTTCATCTTCATCCTGGTCCATCAGTTTCTCCAGGATCCTCTTCTTGTCCAGGGCCAGATCCTCGGCCTCCCTCATCTCACCCCCTCCATCGAATCCTGCTCCCGCTGCTGCTTCCCGGTATCTGGCCAACTCCCTGGCACTCAGCCCCTTGTGCTGCTTCCCACCTCGGGAATCCTCATCTCCTCCCGCTGCTCCTCCGTCCCCGTCCCTGTGACGCTTTGCTCCTCTATCAGGCTGCCAGACGAGAAAAGGTGGAGAAATGTAACGTTAATGATCAATGTGTGTCTGAGTCTGTGTGTGTGTGTGTGTGTGTGTGTGTGTGTGTGTATTAGGGTAGAGGGTGCATCAAAATACAAATTTCCAGCATATTGATCTGTCTGGGTGCTAAACGTGTTCCATTTCATGTTGTTACAACACATGCAAAATATTGTTGCAATCTATGGTGATCTAGAGGTGCAACGGCACATCAGCTTTTACGACTGAAGGGGGTTACCAGCAATGCCGAGTGTGTGACTGTGACTGCACGCCAAGCGACCCGGTTCTATCGAAGCCTTGTCACGGCTCGAGGCATTTTTATGTCAGCCTTGTGAAGTTGTCAATTGGAGTTCTGAAAACACCCCACAATGCAAATGTGAAAAATTTCACATGCCGTGTTGCACCTCTAAATCTCAATGAATGTTCCCAAAACTTTGCAGAAATCATTTCTATGTGCATTCGAACGAAATGCAACCCCAGACAGTTAACATTAAAATGTTGCATTGAATTCTGATGCACCCTAGTGTGTATTATTTTTATATATACAAATAAAACTAAATAAAGCGGGATGTTGTAGCTCAAGTAAAATGCTGAGAAACTAAAAAGCAGACATGTCATGCATAGATAGATAGATGTATACTTTATTCATCCCCTGGGGTAAATTAATTGATTTGGAGAGCAACTTTGGAGAAAAGCAAATGAATGCATCGTTTTATCCCACGCGGAAGTATCTCCATGCACCGGAACATAAAGAGAGAAACCAGAGCACAGGAGCTCATCAAGGAAACACTGCGCCGGGGACCTGTGACCCATCTTACTGATCTCCTTCTTTGGTTCACATTAAGCACTAAAGCACACTTTTCACCAGACAGCAGCTGCTCAGAGAAAAAGGGACAACTTTGAGAGCAAACCACCAGCACGCAGTTTAAACTCTCCCTACTTAGAGGGACGTGGTCGAACCGGCTTTGACCACCTGAGTGGACCCGCGTCTGTCTGTGTGTGGGCAACCAACGCTATCGCGAGCTGAAGTGTCACGTTAGCGTCGCAGCCACCTGTCCACGCTTTAGCTGCTGACGCTAGTTGTCGGTAAACACGACATAAAGACAAACAGACGTAAAACGGACACAGCAAAGTAAATAACCGAACAGCCCGCTAGCGGCCACCGGTGACTGCTAGCAACGCTAAGAATGAACAAGTCGAGCTAGAAACGAGTTCCCCACTGGCGAGCTGAATGAAACGTGTACCTGATAGTTCAGAAGCTCTCCGACGTCCATGTCACCGGGTTTAAAAACCTAAACGTGCGAGTGTTTTTGCTCGAGCTCGTGGGAGAAGCAAGAGCGTAAGTTGCACTTCAGCAATTAGCTATGCGGCTAACAACAAGCTTTCCGTACGCACACACGTTTGCCGTAAAACGCCTATTTTCACTGTCGTAGCGAGCGACTGCCGTAAACATTGCCAACTGACGAGAAGCCTGATACCCATGAAATGATACATCCGTGATTTCAAGTCATGATAAACCATTAACTTTACAACAAATAACGTTGAGTCCGTCCACTTTGTGTTTTCTTCTCCTCCTCTACAATAATACAACATAATGAAATGTAACATTATGTATTTTGTTACATGCACAGAAGGGCTTCAAAGCAAGAAATCGAATTTGCTTCTGAAATATCTGTGAACAAACCACAGTGGAGCGTATTCATGTTTTATGTTGAGACAGACTCAATTGAAATGTTCCAGTCCAGTTTTGCCTCAGAGGATCACAGCTGTCACAACTCGGGTCTTGGTCTGTGACAGGAGGAGACGCTCGGGCACATGGACAACAAAAAAGCAATTTATTTACAGCAGTAGTTCCATGTTGCACATGCACGGGTCAAATCCCCATAAGAGGTGGAACAGCTGTGCCCAGATGTGTGTCTCTAATGATCCCTGACAAACACAATGACAGAAGGTCCGCATACTGTTGAGGGGATCCATGCTATTTGTAAAATGTGTGTTTCTATATTCACAAGTGTTCTGACTGCAGGGGTGTGACTTGTTGGCCTAAGAGTTAGGACAAGGACAATAAATAACATGAAACAATACAGCTGTGCAATAAATATCATTTTTGTGATGTTTAAAATGTTCAGATTTGGTGTTTAATGGTTGTTTTTGGTGATCTCTGTATTGGTTCACGTGTTACAGCTCTATATATACCGTTTCAGAAATAATAGTCAATATAGTGTCACACAGCACGTTTTTCCTGCAACAAAATCCTTTCAGCTCATTCGCCAATCCTGAAATAAACCTCCTTAATGATACATGTAAAATGAGACATTTCCTCATCAGACCTCACAAAATGAAATCCTGCTCTCGAGGGCTCACTTTAGCTGTGTTCTCTCCAGGAGAGCTTTATATGCCAAGCTGTCCTATTGTTCCAGGCAGAAAATCAACTTTTAAATGAGCGTCATTGGGAAACGTATGAGTGGTGCACGGCTCGTAAGCCTCCATTGCCACTC
Source organism: Cyclopterus lumpus (assembly GCF_009769545.1). Lineage (NCBI taxonomy): Eukaryota > Metazoa > Chordata > Actinopteri > Perciformes > Cyclopteridae > Cyclopterus > Cyclopterus lumpus. Next base: position 5,027,776 of record NC_046972.1, read on the forward strand.
CAGTCTCTGGCCAGTGAGCTGTGACAGTGTGGAGCAATAGAAACAGCATTTAAAAGAGAAGCCACTGCCAAGCAGCCAAGCTTGACGCCCTAGAAAACACGAGGAAAAGAAGCACTTGGTCAAAGGAAAGAGAGAGACTCGAAGTGAGAGTGAATGAAAGAGAGAAAGAGGGGTGAGAAAATACAAATGCATATGGAAATGCCGAGGCTAGAGACAGGAAGGCGGCTCCAGCCTTCATTGGGCAAACTGGAGAGAACTTACTTTTATGAAGTTGATCATTTGGATTCAACATGGTCAATTAGTTCAAATCAGACCACTGGCGGGTCACAGAGCGCCATCTCGTTGGTTGCTAGACGTACTGACATTGAATTACATGATATTGAATTTTTTTTTTTACATTGGGGTAAATGTACAAAGCCAGTTATAGTTATTTCTGTTTGTGTACAAGAATTCACATACTTAAAAAGATGCAAAACATCATTTTAACGACCAACAATATGTGAATATCACCATGCCAAACACGACACATCATGAGTTAGAGACAAACGTGTTTTTCTACTGTTCCTCCCAATGGAGTGACAAAGAATGCGCCAGTAAAAGCTCAAAGCCGGTGAGGAAATATATTCATAGACACATTAAATTCCTAATGGCAGGCAGTGATGGGGGAGCAGAATATTTATTTAGGTGATTCCAGCTGACAGTGGCATAACGCATTTTTAAAACCCAATTTATGTTTTCTCCTTTCATTGTCAACAAGAAGTGGGCTTTAAGTTACAAAATGTTGACAACCCTGCTTTAAATGGCAGACACACAGGCAACAAATAGGCTATAACTGAACCGACACACAGAATGTTTTTTATTATATTTTCACGTTAACATATAAAAAACGGTCAACCAGCAACCTTGGAAATCAGAATTTCCTCCACTGCTGCAGCTGCCTTGAAGCCTCCAATATTACAAATCCTTTTTGCTCTCCACAATGATTAACACATTCCACAATCCCTGAAAGAGCCAAACGCTTTTCATACACAACCGTCTGCTAAATGACATTGCCTCATCATTTCCCTGCAGAATTATTCCGGGGCGACGCTGTATGATCGTTTCCACAGAATCCTACTCCTTCTCCTTTGAAACAGAACAATGCAATTTCACACAAGCTGTGAGTGCTGATTGCATTAAATCACATGAGGTCAGTGTGATTGTATCAGGCTGTGGAGGCCAACACAAGTGTGCTCAAAATGGCAATGCTATCATTGAAAGAGAGCACGCGAGCGAGAGAGAGGCGGATGATGAGGACCGATTGGCGTTATCATTTACCCTCGCTAAGTAAAGTGATGCGATCAAATGGTTTTCTCTCCCCTTATGATTTCAGTTGTGAATCACATCAGCGGCCACCGACGCACAGTTGAAGATATATTCCTTATCTCGGTTTCCACAATGGTGAAGAGTTACCAAGGTGTTTGTGTCATGATGGCAGGCCTTCTATGGACGAAGAAAGCCTCTCTATCAAGTATGTATCCTCCTCCTCACTAGGCAACCATTCGATTACTATTTTTCTGACTGGATCTGTAACTGAATGGATGGATTGAAAGGTGGGTGGATTGAAGGATGGGTGGATGGCTGGCTGATGGATTGTTGGATGGATTGATGGATTGATGGATTGAAGGGTGGGTGGATGGATGGGTGGGTCTAAGGATGGATGGATGGAAACCTCCACCTCACAGTTTAATGCTCAAATCGTCTTTAAGCCTAGTTTTGAATGGAACCTCTTAAGTGGCGACTTGTCTGGTGGAGAACCGTCATGGACAGACCAGGGATGGGCAACACAGAGGGAAAGAGAACTCAGCACTGAGAACACAAACAGGTACTTTGAGTCACATAGTTCCTTCCATGTATGTCGCGCTTTGACGGGGGTGGACAACATTTTTTATTTGGGTTTGCGATATTTGGATACTTGAACCCACTCACTGCGTGTGTTCAGTGTGGCACAAGCCTATTAGAGCATTAGCAGTTTCAAGTTGTCACTTTAATTGGTCGAGTCATTCTGAGGGCAATTCCCACAAAATGTCAAAACAGCATCACATGTTCCACTAATGTGCATTGTCGCAGCTGCAGCTTAGAAAGGTCTTAGATTTTCAAAGAAAACAGGAGAAGTTGGCTCATTTAAGGACACCAAATTAATTTCCCCACTCCTGTTCTGCTCGTCCGTTAACACCGGCTGATCAGCAGGCGCTCATTTTGGTTGCATAAGGAATATTGTGGTAACACAATGAAAACAAAGCAAATATAATATATAATATATGGATGTGCATGCCACTCTCCTGATAAGCAAGAAAACTCATGCCTTTTTTTTTTCTTTCTGTAAATGCTTTCAAGGAAGCCAGTATAGTCGAAACGCTTTCCTCTCCATTGTCTGGCATACACAAACCTGACACAGATAGAGGCTGGAGGCTGCTGCCCGGCCTGCTGTAACAGAGAGAAGGGAAAAAGGAGGAGAGTAAGAGAGAGAGAGAGAGAAGGTGGCAAGAGGCAGAGCACACACTCGACTCAAGAGATAAATGTACGTAGGAGTTGCGTAGGATTGGAGAGGAGGAGAGAGGGAGAACAGGAGATAGAGGAGGTGGAGAGTGGCATGCAGAGATAGAGGAGGGGAGAGCAAATTAATGTTATCTCCATTATGAATACGATGGCTGTGGTGTGCTGCGGTGGTGGCCCCTTGCTTTTTGGGTGATAGTGGACCGGGGTAGCATATTGGGGCAGCCGGCACACGCACACTTTGCGGAAAATCCTCTGAAACACACTTTCGAACAAGATTTCATAAAAAAAGAAAGTCTCCAATGAAACTGACACTGATTAAAGTGTTTTAGGTGGATTAGCAGCTCCTTTAGGGCATTGACATTAATTAAATAATCAATCTACCCCCCCGCCCCATGTATAGTAAGTAGAAACCAGATTTAAAGTCACACAGCCACTATTTCACCAATTGCATCTCAGGAATCTTTATGGTCAGAATTCACAAATGAATACCGCAAACAGCAGTCTGACACAAAGACAGAAGAAACATGGATCATCACGTCCAATGCTCTGTGCATCTTTATTTTGCAGTTTCACTATTAGATATGCTTTAAGCTGCAAATAGACAACATGAGATTTATATTCACAGACACGGATTGAAATGTGCTAAAAGTACTATTTGTTTGTTTGCACTATAGAGAAGCTTTCTGCAATCTGCTATAAGTGGACAAGGAACATTGATCTGTTGATAATAGTTCTTTGAGCATTTAAAAGAAAAAGATTCTGCCCATTTTTAGCATCATTGGACATTTTAAAGGTGAGTTGAGTTTACATTCAGTGTTGCTCACCAAACCCCACCGTGTGTATCCTTGAGCTCTGAGAAACATATTTAGCATTATTTACACCCATTTACTTGTCTTCTTCTTCCTCGCCTTTCCTGGCGGCTTTAAGAGGTAAGCTCAAAACACAGGCTTGAAAAGCAAGTTTTTATCTCACATTTTTAATGAATTATTCTCAACAACTGAAGAAATCCCTTTGGATAAATCCTTCCATCGCACCGCCTTAGTGCTCACACACAGGATCAAGTCCTTGAAGCTTTGCTTGTCTTGAATGACATTTGCAAACACACACACACACACACATACACACGCATCACATGAACATTCACATGCATATACAATTGCATTGTCAGACACAGAAAGTGGTAAACGCCACTTGTTCTCATTAAGATTCTCGTTATCGTTCCCTCATTCAAACGTTTCCACACACGTAATCAACTTCACACAATACAGAGATGCGATAGCGGGATTAGCTGTTCGGAAAAAAACATTTGAATTAGACGCTAGTGCCCCACAACGCTACAACACTAAGCTTCGGGTTGAAAGATTAATTCTTGCCAATTAGAGAAAGAAGAAAAAAGCAGACTTTGTCTGAGGGCGTGTGAACAGAAACCACATATCTATTCAGCGGAGAGCAGGGACAGTCTACCCGAGGCTGTGAATGTGCTCCATCATTTGGGAAATCCCCACTGCCAATGCAGGTCGTACACAAGAAAAAGGTTGAGACAGTTTCTAAAGCACCAGCGCTCTGTCGAGTACAAATGCCAATTCAGAGTGAGAGAAAAAATGATTACCTTTGAACTCATAAACAGGCTGTCCTATTGAGCTGAATTCCGACATGCTGCCATGTGTCAACATTTAGGAAATGTGACACAAAGTGATTGAAGGAGGTATGACGGTTGATGCCTGCAACCCTGTACCAGAGCATCAATGTGCTCAGTTGTAATTTCATGTTGGATTTATAGGAATAGTTGGACAATTTGGGAAACACGCTAAGTACCTTTAATACTGAGAGTTTTGAGAAGACTGACACCACACCCATGTCCGTACACAAGACGTTAAGCTAGAAGCTTAGCTTAGCTTAGCATACATTTTTATCAGAATCAGAACCTTTATAGTATATTTTCACATACAAAGAATGTGTCATGGCGGGTGGTGCAACATTGGACAATAACATTAAACAATCAACAATAATCAACACAGTGCAATAATTATGCTGATTGAGTGACACACAAATAGACAAATCGGTGTTGTTTTATGTTGTACATGTTATTGTTTACATTGGTTAGGGACATAACATGAGAAATGTCCATGTACACGATGAGAACGAGTCTGGTCTTATTTTTACTATCGTAATTGTGGTGAAAACTGGGACAATTTGGTAATGACTGCTGAAAAAATGCTAATTTCTGTGTCGGGACACCCAGCTTGAAACCGGGACGACCGCTAACAGAACGGGACGTCTGGTCACGGTAATCTCCCCCTTTACTCCCAAAGCATTATGAGTTAATGGAAGTGGGCTATTGGAAACAGATGTGAGATGTCAGTTCTGAGCTAACAGCTGGGAGCTTGCACAAGGGCTAAATACAGTGTTTGAGTATTTCTAATCTGCCTCGAAGGTGTGGCCACAACAGGGATAACTAACCCGCACCAGTGCCTTGCTCGAGGACACTCAAGTGGTAGATGAGGAGGAAGCATAACTCTTGTCGTTCAGTCACCCTCCACCAGAGGTTTGATCTATCAGTAAACATGTGTGTTGAAATATTTAGCATTTGACCACAAGCTCTGCTACTCATCAGCTTTATTGCTATCTGGATACTACTGCACCAGCGTGTTTGATTAATTTCTCTATAAGCGAGGGTGTGTTCATGTGCAGGATGTCACCTCCGCTTCCCAGACACCCCGAGGTGGCCTAAATAGTTAATGTAAAGCAACTCCAATCCACATAAAGCCAACCCGAGACAGAAATAAAACAAATCAAACTGCCAACGGGCAGCTCCGATTGTAAAATACCAGTAAAATATGGGACACTTGTGGGTGAACAACAAGCACGATGGGATGTTTACTGTCAGCTTTGAAGGACGTAAAGGACACAATCTGCATTTGGGCGAGGGAAAGAGAAATCCAATTTCGCTGTGTATGCCGCGGTCGCATTTTAATGTCAAGGCGTAAATGTACTCCAGCTGAATCATATCCAGAAGCGAACTGGATGTGAGATGAATGTTAAAGGGGCCATAAGTGAAACAGTTATTGCCGAGGAGCACAACATGGCCGCAGTACATTCGCAGGCCTCCGCTGCGATTAGCAAGCTTATTCGTCTCTTTCGTGACACAATCGGACGTTGTCGTTTTGCGACAACTACAAGCCACCGCATAGCTCAAGGAGACAGGTGACGAGGGTTCGGGGGGGGGGGGGGGGGAACTCGTGTCAGGAACTCGTGCTACAGTTCAACCGTTTTGCTTGTTGATTCCCGCTTCGCTTAAGGTCAAGGATCACGTAACTCCAGACGTAAGGACGTCAGAGTCGGCCTCTGTCTGCATGTCATTCTGTCCCTCCGTCTCTCTGCTCCGTGTCAGCCCCGCCTACAGTCCTCTGCCGTGGCGAGCCACAGGCTGATGGCCTCTCCCTGTATGAGTCTGATCCCCACCGCCTGTGAAGTCAAATGTTGACAGAGAATCACGAACCACATCAGAATACTAAAGAGGCCAGTGGGTGTTTTTATGTGAAGAGAGATAAAGGGAGCATGAGTGTGTGTGTGTGTGTGTGTGTGTGTGTGTATCTGTGTCCTTCCTGCACTATAAAAATTATAAGTTTGTTTATTTTGTAGCGAGAATTATCACCCTCGCCCCTGGGCTTTTTTTCTGTGAAATTACAATGCTCCTCCTTCTTTTGAATTCCTCTGGTCTCATAAAGGTATTAACAATCATAAAGTCTTCAAAAACTCATTTTCTTTCTTTTAAAAAAACTAAACAATTCACATTATGCTGCTGGGAGTCTGCAGGCGAGTGAGTTGACTGAAACAATCTTAAAATTAAGCTGATAAGCTTTCATGGCATATAAAATCTCTCGCCAACCTTGCCATTCTTTTTTTTGTGCAGTGCGTGCCTATTATTCTTTTGTGCCTGGCAGGGCGAGTGTGCTGCCGTGTGAAGAAAGAGAATGGGAGAGTAAAGGAGATAGAGATGGAGATGAAAGGCCAGTGTTGACTCTTGGCTGGGCTGCACGGCTCTGTGGTTTCTGAAGGGTGTCTTGGCCCCTCATGCAAATGAGCTTGCATCTTATCAGCTCGTCACGACACCCAGGTCCAAATAATGAATACTGGCCGGAGTGGTCGGGTGCGCTTACCTTGGTCTGTCAAGCACATTGAAACCTCCAGAATAGAAAGCACTAAGCCGGAGTCGCAATGAGAGCCGGGCTTAATGAGGTGTGTGTACCCTCGACTGATGAGATGTAATCTTTGTGCAAAAAGAGCCAGCATATATCAACAGTATCTTTCAGTACTAGTTTCATTTTCTAGTCTGGTGTAAATCTTATGAACCATTAAGTGAAAGTATCAGTATGATCATAGGAATAACCAACAGCACAGCATTGGACCAATATATATATATATATATATATATATATATATATATATATATATATATATATATATATATATATAAGCTAATTATGCACACATCGGCATTGGCTGTAATTGCTGCATTCTTACATATGGCTTGAACTAAAACAGTGAAGTTGTGGGCAGCAAAACCAAAATAACGTCCCTTCACAGTAGCCCACTGCACCTAAATGATTAGATTGGGTTAAATGAGGTAAAATGTCATGTATATAGGCTATATGACAAATGTAATTCAATTCAATTCAGTTTATTTTGTATAGCCCAATATCACAAATTACAAATTTGCCTCAGAGGGCTTTACAATCTGTACACATACGACATCCCTGACCTTTGACCTCACATCGGATCAGGAAAAACTCCCCAAAAATAGAAAAAAAACTTTAACAGGGAAAAAAGGGAAGAAACCTTCAGGAGAGCAACAGAGGAGGATCTCTCTCCCCGGATGGACAGAAGCAATAGACGTCATGTGTTCAGAATGAACAGAGTTACAGAGTTACAACACATTCAATGAATATGAGAACAGAAATGTATGAATAATTAGTAGTAGGCATGGACCACGATCCAGACATCCACAATCCATGAAACAGAAGGAGGAAGAGAGGGAGGGGGCGCATCAGCAGGGCCATGGCAGGAGGCCAGGTCCAGGCCAGAGGCTGGATGCAGGAAGCAGGGGCAAGGAGTCAGGACCAGCTTAAACACAGAGCCAGGAAGTAGAGTTAGTAATGTGCAACGGAGAGATGTAAATTCATCCATAAGGTTTAAGTTTAAGAACTGAGGGATACTTTCAGGTGATAAGAAGGGTTTTGGCACTACTACAATACACAAAGTCATTTGATTTCATGTTCATACAAAAATATTGATTAGTGCAGGTTTTAAGTTCCTGTTTTATAATTCGCTGTGACTTTAATTGATCTCATTTTGGTAATTGCGAATTTTTCAAAACGCTCAGAAGTTTCTCTTGTAATTTAGTTTTAATGTAAGCATCCCCCCAAGTACTAATTATAGTTATGAGCTTGCTGTCTGCTGGCTGGTTACAAGGATCTTTATCTATCATCGTACAACAGGGCTGTGCGACAAAATGCAGTTTGTAGTCCCGTTTGGTTCCATATGAAAAACACACAAAAACCAAAACCATACTATATGGTGGAGGGTGGAGGATCAATTAACGAGTCTCACAGATGTCTGGTCGTACGGTAGCTGATACTTTGGTAGCGCTTGCCAGATAGCAATTGGGTATTGTCTTTTAATATTCCTTGAGCTCTGCGCAGGCACCTCTTGTCACCAATATCACTGATGTTACCAATTAATTTCTGGTGTTGAGGCCTCCTGTCCTGGGTCATGCACAATCCCATGCCAGTTTGTCATTTTTCTAGTCAGGATGTTTTCTATTGCTCCTCTTTAAAAGTCAACAAGGACTTTTGCCTTCTTAGGTTTCCTAAAGAAATACCCGGGAACTTCAAACTCTTTACTTACTCCACCTTAGCGATTGATGGAGACAGGGGTGTGTGTCTTTTGTCCGGATTACAAACAAGGTGTTAATAACAGTTACAGAGTGCAGAGTGATATAGCTGAAAACAGAAAACATCCCATCAGTAAACGTCTGATGTGTGTCATTTCGGAGTGAAAGAATACCTCCTTAAGGACATTTTATCCGCAGTGTGGACTGAGTATAAAGTCTTGTTTTAATTGTTGGTGTTTAATCTTCAGTACCTTCTTTTACATTGCATTGTCTTCTTTGTTGTGCTTTCTATATCCCACTGTCTTCCTGCTGCTGTCATCCCTTATCCTCACGGCAATCATTTAACCTTAACCTTATCTTGAGATCACATTGATTTTCTTGCCAGTGTTATTGCTATTAAAAAACCTATGTGAGGACACTAAGTCAATGTCAGTGTCTTTTTTTGGTGAGAGAGGATGTTGTGCACTTCCCCTCCCTGGCGTCTCTTTTCCTGTGACATCATCCAAATTCAGGAGTTTGTTTACTTCCAGAAAAAAAAGGTTTGAAATGACTGAGTCATTGCTCTGCCCTGCTGATGAAGTGAGCAGATTGGAAATGGGAAGGTTAATGAGATTTTTACAAAGTGTCCGTCTAGTGGTTTGAACTCAGATTAAATTGACACACTCTGATTAAAATTAATTGACCTGTGAAATGAGTGTGTCCCTCAACAGTTAAGGATTGATGGGTATCGCAGAGGGCTCGAGAGGGAAGAAGACGGTGATGGGAAGAAAATAAAATAAACTTAGTTTGGGTGGATGTAAAGGAAAGATATTGTAAAAGACAGCTAATACGCCTTACGAGTGATTAAACAGGAGAGCCCTCTGGCATACAGTGCTGTGCATGCATACAATGACAACGCTTACAGGCAGACTTAGTGTTTTCCATATTCACCATGCTAACATTACAACCCAATTAAGGTACTAGCGTAGACCCTATATAAGAAGTGCACGTAGTAATCATGACTACGTCATGGTTTGTGGCTGTTTTGAAGCCCCGAGTTCACATTTTGTCCTTCGCCATCTTGGCCTTTTGCAACCAGAAGGGACAAGAGAGGGTGGAGCTGAGTACAACCGAACACCGAATAAGACATTTAAAAGCTACCAAAAGGAAATCGCCAGAGGACAAGTCATGGCATCACTTAAGTCTGTAGGATTCCTCAGGACACCAAAATGTCAGTAACACATGTTATGCCACTACATCAAATAGATGTTGAAAACATTTCTCAGACTTGCTGGTGGCACCAAATGTCTTGGTGATCCATCCAATAGTTGTCAAGATATTTCACTAGAAGCCAAGCGCGACCAGCTCATGGTGGCACTGTGGGAAGAGCGGGCTTAATCTTCTGGGGGATTTCTCTGGGGGATTTCATAGCGATCAATCCCATGGTTGTTGACATATTCCAGTCTGGACCAAATGGGTGGTTTGCCCTACTGAACGACATTGCAACCTCCAGAGCCACGCTGCAAGCATGGCTAAAAATACATCAATCCTCACTGTAGAGCACTACACACAGGACCGCTCCATTCTTTAAACATTGGTGCCAATTGTGCCTCCTTGACAACCGTTCATTCGATCTACTTCCCACTTGGCGGTGTATATTGCGAGGGATCCAAGGAAGTGTAGAGTTATGATGTTGCACTAGTAGCTATCATTCTCACTATAAAGAAAAGCATCTCTTTGTCCATCTGTCTCTATGTCTGTATCTGGGTTTGTCCTTCGTATAATCTCAAATACCGTTTATGCAATCTACCTCACACTTGGCGGGTGCATTGCTGGGGACCCAAGAGAGTGCCATGTCAAATTTGGTGTCAGTTGAACACGTTCAATATTAATAAACTTTAAATAAACAAGCGAACAGCACTCTGTGTAGCAGAAGGGTTGGGGCTTCACGGCTTGAATCGAGCAGTCCCATAGAACAGTTCATTTTAGCTGCTGGATGATAGCTATACTAATGTAACAACCAAACTCTTCTTTTACTTCTCTTTAGTCAACAAGTGTTGAGCTGCAAGCAACAATACCGGGGATCAAGCGATCGGCCCACTCCTAGATGGCACTGTGGGAATAAGATATGCACTAAACAAAAAAATGTGTCCAGAAATGGAACCTATTAAGTGTGTGCAGAGGCATAATACATACAGTATGTGTAGAGAAATGTTTGGCCCCGTTCTGTACACATTGGCAGCCCATAGATTCACGTCACATTGTATTACATTCACTGTCTCTCTCATTATTGTAACAGCCCTATAATGTCACCCCTGAGGTATAACCCATTTCCACGCCCTGAATGGCCCCTTTGTACAAAGAGTTGACTGCATTTCAGAGACTGCAGCGTTGAGATAATTCACTTTCAATGATGGTAAAACTAATTGAACAGTCATCAAGGCAGTAATGAGAAAGCCACTTCAGAAATTAACTGAACAGAAACAGGGTCTGGTATTTATTCTATGGATGGGAAACCGTTGATCATACTGCTGATCAAATATATTTCAGAAAGACCTAATTACCATACTTATTCAAAAATATTGTCCCTGTAAAGAGGCCAGGCCAGATAGGAAGATTAAAGATATTAAAAACCTTGTTGGGAGCAGGGATATAAAAATCAATGTTGCTTGCATTTGGCAAGTCTATGCCTCACAAACATAACAAGGATGCTGATGGTAACAGCAACAGTCCAATGAGTGGGCATTATGGCTGCAAGGCCATATGTGGGGTGGGGTGAATGGATTGCATTACAGAGTGAATGTCATGCTTGGAAAGACATTAGTGTGTGTTTAAAAGAAAAAGACTTTACTGCTCGACTGGAAGAGGGTCAGATATTAGAGATGCGACTGAAATGGCCCCATGCAAATCCCAATGTTCTTTTTGTCAATCTGTTCCTGAATAGCTAGCACAGGCGCAAATACAAAAAGTAAAAAACAATGGGGATAGACTACGGTTTTTATTCATGGCTTATGATGCTTAATTATTAAACACAATTTATTTTACAAGCTATTGTTGGGTTGAAACACATTGATGTATTGTCCCTTCTTGTGGTGGCGGATAGTACCAGCTAAGTATCTTGCAAGCTAACTAATTTAGCATTAAGTTAGCATTAGTAGCTTGTGATTGCATGTCCTGTCAACTGAAAAAAGGGGACATCACAGGTTTGTTGCATTTTTTTTACATTTGAAACTTCCTGTTTTGACAATTACATCTATAACAAGAACATAGTTGTTTTGTTTTTTCTAAGTAAACCCAGTGAAAAAGAAATGCCTCTCATAATGTTATCCCATGACCTTAACAAACAAGGTAAAGAATGGAGGCGCATCATGAGGAACAGATCAAAATTGTCCATTTACTTCACCTTTACTGTCGGGAATGCTTTTTGGACTTTGTAACTATTGTTGCTGCTTTGGAAGCTTAACATATCAGATGGAGAAAGAAAGTATCAGCAGCTAAAAGTATCCAACATGTTAAGGTAACATCAACTTGAGCATGTCTTTAACCACATTTCCTCCTCCTGCACAGCTAAAGCACCTATTAACTCTCCTTCAAACAAAACTTCGCCACAGGGACAGCAATCCAGGAGCAGTTAGATTATATAGCCCACTTATTCTCGTATCCAACATTGTGGCACCATTACCCACCATGTAACTTGTTAATATGCAGATCACCTTCCTCCTCTTGCTCGGTGGTGACACTGCATAAAGGGAAACGTAGCATGAAAATACAATTACCATGCAAATAAGTCATGTAAATGACACCACTGTAGGAACCGGCAGTCTCTATGACTGCTGTACAATCTCTACTATCTATTCCTGGATACAATAAATAAAAGTAACTGTTTTAATCTCTGTACCCAAACCTACAGTTCTTCTTAAAAGAAATACAGAATGCTAAATTGATCCCCCTTGTAGGTAGAATGAGAGCATGAGCACTTTATTTATGTCTTCATTTTCCTCTTTTCCCTCGTCTCTTTTTCCTCCATCTCTCTAGTCTTCCATTTCTCTCCATCCCTCATTCCTTTTCTCTCTCCCTCACCGATCAATTCCACCATCTGCTCCTCATCTCCGTCTCCTTTCCTTCCTCTTATCCTCTTTCCTACCCTACTGCTTCCCTCACTTGTTTTCCCTCTTTCTTTCTCTCTCTCTCACCCCAATCCTCTCGCAATCTCTCCCAGGCCTGACTGATGGTGTGTTGAGGTGAGGCAGATGGACGGTGGGTGAGGGATTGGCCCTGCCAGCCCCTGACATTGGGCCCCATTCAGGCTGGGGAAATGATCGATGTTAAATCTAATTTTAAACACCCCCAGTTTAACTCCGGCAGACAGACGGCAAGTAGAGGCCAGCGTCTGGCAACACAGCTGGGGCAACCTGATAAGACCTACGGTTCAAGTCTACCTGCAGGTGTGTTTGTGTACACGCGCGCGTTTGTGTGCGTTGCCTTCTTTCTTGAAACAGCTTACTTGACACATGGAGCCATCTGTCCTATACTTAAAGGGGAGTTGGAGGGCGCTACTTTATAGACAGATATGTGGATTTCCGTTAGCCCAATGATGAGTCCACCAATTATACCCAATCAAACAGCAACGTTAACCCAGTCATTCTTGATATACAGCTCGATAAAAGTTCTATTAAAATCTGTGCAGAACCCTTACAATATACAATGAAGGCCATAGATTATTTAATGTCCCTTGAAATGTGCTTTACAAAAGGCATCTGGGCACGCAGTAGCAGCCTCGTACCCCATGACGATCAAAGAGAGGCAATACCTCAAAGAGGTACATTTGAGCACTTGGTTGGGCTGCCATGGCTCGCATGCCTGTTGAGTGGGTTGTCAAGGGGTTTCAAGTCTCTCAGCAGGACCGATGGGATCTTAGTCATAGCATGCATGTACAGAGGCAAAAGTCTGCTAGGTTGAACAGAGCGCCTATGGATTGGGAGGTGTGCTCTTTGGGGTATATTTGCTACCGGAAAGTGTGGAGGAGACTTTAAAATGGCTCTTAGCAATACAATTTAAAAATGTAAATAAAAAACAAAAACAAAATGGTAACATTTTAATTGACCTTCCCCTAAACTACACTTTATAACACACAACAAATGTGTTGTAAACAGCTTTAAGAACCTCTTTAAAGGATTCAATAATATATTTGTTAAGAAGTCAAACATATCCTATAAAGCATAACTGGTGCATTAACAGTTAATAAATCCTTTCACACATGGACAAATTCTTAGCATTTATTACTTGTTATACGCAGTTATGAATCCTGAGAAATTATAATTGATAACAAACACATTGATACACACAAAACTATGTATTTATTTGCCTACAACGACAGTAGAGGGTGATATACTGAATACTGTGTCACTACAGTGCGTAGAAATTCTTAAAAAACTGTTTGGTTGAAACTAAAATGTAACCAAAATATCTCAGTGAAGGTGAGCTTGATGATAATTATGCTGTAGAATGATTTCAGTCCAATCGGCAGGAACATTTTTTGTCATTGTACGTTTCTGCAAACAACGAACACGTTGAATGTTGCATTGGGTCAGAGAAAGTGATACAGTATATCGAGCGACTGTTTTTGAATGTTACGTGATAGTATAACGAGCATAACAAGCAAGAACGTCTACAATAGGTGGGTTGGAGGCGTGGTGGATGGATCAAACATGACAAACACAGGACTATCACTCAGGAGGCCGCTGTCTGTGTCCTGTAGGCAACATCAAAAGTAAATGTTGACCGTGTGCTTGTTACGTAGCATTACGTAAGACAGTATGCCAAAGGCGCTTATTTATTGATGCTAGTTATTATCATTTAAACACAAACGATAATGTTTTCTCTAACCCTGACAGTAAAGTCGTTCTAACAAAGTTATCCATGTGGCATTTATGTGTTTCTGCAAGCGCGATACGAGGCTGATATGAAACATTCAATGTCGACATTCAACGTACAGTTTGCAGAGATTTGCAAAACCAACATTTCTTCTGACGACTGGGTAAATGGCTTTGTGGAAACTTCACCTCAGTAATTGTTTTGAGAGGTTGTCATACATTTCACTATAATGTTGGTTTGATTACCCCGGCTGGGCTGTTGTAATTATTCTCACGATACATGGAACGACTGTACGGGCACACCTTACACGTTATAAATTCAAACATAAAAGGACGATTACAAGTAGGCCAACTTTTGTGCACTTAGTAATGCATAGCTAGAGGGAAGAAGCTCCGCTTAGCGCTCTGTCCTGGCTTGACGCTAGACAGTAATGTACCATGTACATTACATTACATTACATGTCATTTAGCTGACGCTTTTATCCAAAGCGACTTACAATAAGTGCATTAAACCATGAGTCCAAACTCAGAACAACAAGAATCAAGCGAGTACAATTTCTTCAATAAAGTTAAACTACAAAGTGCTATCAGTAAGAGACATTAAAGTGCTACTAAAGTGTTAAACTACAAAGTGCTATCGGTAAGAGCCATTTAAGTGCTACCAAAGTGCTACTACGGCTCTACCTTTCCTATTCAAGATATAGTCGAAAAAGATGTGTTTTTAGTTTGCGACGGAAGATGTAGAGACTTTCTACTGTCCTGATGTCAATGGGGAGCTCGTTCCACCAATGAGGAGCCAGCACAGCAAACAGTCGTGACTTCATCGAGTGTTTAGCTCGTAGTGACGGAACTACAAGCCGATTGGCAGAAGCCGAGCGAAGTGAACAAGGTGGGGTGTGAGGTTTGACCATGTCCTGGATGTAGACCGGATCCGATCTGTTTGCAGCACGGTACGCAAGTACCAATGTTTTGAAGCGGATGCGGGCGGCCACCGGTAACCAGTGAAGGTCGCGGAGGAGCGGAGTAGGGTCAATTTTGGGAGGTTGCAGACCAGTCGAGCAGCTGCATTCTGGATGAGCTGCAGAGGTCGAATGGCATTAGCAGGTAGACCTGCCAGGAGGGAGTTACAGTAGTCCATCCGTGAGATGACCAGAGCCTGGACCAGAACCTGTGCCGCCTTCTGAGTGAGAAGAGGTCGTATTCTCCTGATGTTGTACAGCATGTACCTACAGGAGCGTGTTGTTGCGGTAATGTTGGCAGTCAGGGAGAGTTGGCTGTCGAGTGTCACACCGAGGTTCCTGGTAGTCGGAGTCGGAGCCAACACTGAGTTGTTGAAGTTAATAGTTAGGTCGTGGGTGGGAGAGCCTTTTCCTGGAAGGAGGAGAAGTTCAGTCTTGTCCGGGTTAATTTTCAGGTGGTGTGCGGACTTCCACTGAGAGATGTCAGTCAGACAGGCAGAGATTCGTGCTGCTACCTGTGTTTCAGATTGGGGAAACGATAGGATCAATTGGGTGTCGTCAGCATAGCTGTGGTAGGAGAAGCCATGCGAGCGAATGACAGAGCCGAGAGAGTTGGTGTACAGAGAGAAGAGAAGAGGACCAAGGACTGAGCCCTGAGGGACCCCAGTAGTCAGAGGACAAGGCTCAGACACAGATCCTCTCCAGGTTACCCGGTAAGAGCGGTCGGTGAGGTAGAATGAGAAGAGTGAGAGCGCGGTGCCTGAGATACCCAGGTCCTGGAGGGAGGAAATAAGGATCTGGTGGTTCACTGTGTCAAAGGCAGCGGAAAGGTCTAGAAGGATAAGGACAGATGAGAGAGGCTGCTCTAGCAGTGTGAAGCTGCTCAGAGACAGCAAGGAGGGCAGTCTCTGTTGAGTGGCCTGCCTTGAATCCAGACTGGTGGGGGTCAAGAAGGTTGTTATTGTGGAGATTGGAGGAGACTTGGTTAAAGATAGCTCGCTCTAGAGTTTTGGAAAGGAAGGGGAGGAGAGAGACAGGTCTGTAGTTATTGACTTCAGACGGGTCGAGAGTGGGTTTCTTCAGGAGAGGGTTGACTCTTGCCTCCTTCAGTGAGTTAGGGAAACAGACGGTTGAGAGGGAGGTGTTAATAAGATGGGTGAGAAAGGGAAGAAGGTCAGGAGCAATAGACTGGAGAATGTGAGACGGGATGGGGTCAAGGGGGCAGGTGGTTGGGCGGGCAGAGGTTACCAAGGTAAGAACTTGATTGGGAGACAGGAGAGTGAAATAGGAAAACAAGGGGGAAGAAGATGAAGTTAATGGAGGTGTAGTTATAGAAGATGGATTAGTAAATGAAGAGCGTATGTCGTCTATCTTTTTTGTGAAGTAGTCAACAAAGTGGCTTGGTAGAAGGGTGGAGGGAGGGGGTGGACCAGGGGGGTCAAGGAGGTTGGAAAAAATAGAGAAGAGCTTTTTGGGGTTAGACAAAGAGGATTATGGTGAAAATATAGTCAAGGTGGTTGCCAGCTTTGTGAGTAGGAGGGGAAGGACTGAGCGAGAGAGCAAGGGAAGACAGTAAGAGTAGCAGGTCCGATGACTTCTCTGTCTGGATGTTGAAGTCACCCAGAAGGATGAGCGGGGGGCCGTTTTCTGGGAAGTTTGATAGGAGGACGTTTAGTTCTTCCAAGAAGTCTCCCAAGGAGCCAGGTAGACGGTAGAGAACAACAATGGTTACTTGAACCGGATGAGTAACCGTCACTGCATGAAATTCAAAAGACAGTGGGGTGAATAATGGGAGCGGGTAGAGAGAAAAACTCCATTTGGGTGAGATGAGTAGACCTGTGCCCCCACCCCGACCCTCTGGTCTGAAGGAGAAGGCAGAGGAGAGAGCAGCAGGGGTTGATGTGTTGTCTGGTGTGATCCAAGTCTCAGTGAGAGCCAGGAAGTCCAGTGATTGCTTGACAGCGAAGTCAGAGATGAAGTCCGCCTTGCGGTTAGCTGACTGGCAGTTCCAGAGGCCCCCTGTGACCAGGCGCTGGGTCTGTGTGGAGCGGGTGGTATAAATAAGAGAGTGGGGATTTTGATGCATGTGTGACCGAGTCTGCAGTCTATAGTATCTACGAGTAGATGTGCACACAGGTATGGAAAGAAAACACATTATCACAGGGAAATGTTTATACTCAGCCGCCCTCAGCCACCACGAAGACTCCCACGAAAGACTCCTAGGTCTTTATCCTCTGTGTCTTCAGACAGTAATGGTAAAAGTGACAGGATGCTCTGGATTTAGCTGTGTAAACTTGACCTTATCTCTTTGTTTAGAAAAGGGGGTGTAGCTAGCCGTTTCTTTTTCATGGGTCCAGTGATGCCAAACGGCCAGGCAGTCAAAACTCACAGCAACAAGTGGAATCCCGGAGCACGCAGTAACATATGGAGTCATGCAGTAACGTACGGTGTGCTACAGTCACCTATAGAGTAATAGCTGGTTAACTGCCCGCGGCGTTACAAGCTATTTTCAGCGCCCGTGCACAAAGGCAGCGCACCAATCGAACCACCGGTACCCGCACTTTCAGTCGGAGCCAGAAATGTGCTCACTAAAGAAGAAGTAAATGTCACAGCATGAAAAAAGGGATATGTACACGGATTTCTTTTTGAAAAATAAATTCTAGGTCTCAAAACATGGAGACAAATCTCAAGGACCACCACTCTCGCCACCCACTGGACCGTGTAATTGCTCCATTCTGAAGCAAGAGTTCAACTTCAAACACGGAAGTCAAAGCAACAAGCTTCAACAACGGGGCCGTGAGTTCTGGTGTTTGTCCGCGTTTCTCCTTTAAGCTTAAAGAACTCAGCCTGATGATGATTTATGGCTGGCTGGGCGAGCTGATTACATCACTGAACAGAATGCCAGGTAGCATTACCGCGGCCATCACCGCTATATATGGCCGCCGTCGCATGGCAACCGCTGCGTACTTATCTGCCTGTCTTTTGAACTGCCTGACAGTCTCTCCCCCTTCCTCTCTTGTTTTTTTTCCCCTCTTCTCTTTCTGTTTTTTCTTCTCTCTCCCTCTTTTTTTCCTCCTCTCTCTCTACATGCACAGAGGGTCTAGAGAGAGAGAACGAGAGAGCCCCAATGAATCTAATTAATCGTCATGGATACGGCACAACGGAGCCAGGGTTTTTAAATTGTATACTGCAATTTTCACAGCTCGACAAAAGAAGGCGAGGGCTCTGTAATGCGGTTTGCATGTCTGAATTAGTCTTAAATGCGGGTCTGGTGCAAATATATCTGCACGGGCTTCGACTGCACCGCCGCCATCTCGCTGAAATGTGTTGGATGTAATTCTATCCGGCGGAACGTGTTAGCGCACCCGTCGTTGTGTTGCTGTGGAGGTGTTGCGTGTGTTACATTCTCACTCCAAAAGCCATTTTGCCTTGATCTTTTTGACACCATGATGTTTGCAACTCGGATACAATGCAAAGCCCCAAACAGGATTCTGACGCGCAAACCAAAAACCTAGGCTGAAAAATACAAAGTATTTGAATTTACACGATATCTTGAATTGGAGCTCTGGACACAGTTTGCTGCAGCACCTTCGTGGTAACGACTAACTCCTCGTCGATTAAATCGACTCCGGGTTCCAAAGCACGTCAGCGAACTGAAAAGAAAACTGCCGTGGGTACAACGCAAGCACAATATCCAAAGGTTTTCCTGAAGTGTTGCACTCTTTGTGTTTAAAGAGGGGACTGTACCTGCTGTAAACGCTCTGTCATGTCAGACACCTAATATACCGGTTAAGTAGCCTCCCAGCAGCAGTTGATGGCCTGTAAATTGTTGATCAGTGGCTTGGCACAGGCAGGGTAAATTGATTCCAGGAGAATCCTCCAGGAGCGAGGCTGTCTCTACAAAGGCCAAATATAGTGCTGTGCATCCGAATGAGATGGGGGAGAGGAGGAGTGGGAGGCTGGGTGGAGGTGGAGGGAAAGAGAGAGAGAGTGAAAGAGAGAGAGAGAGAGAGAGAGAGAGAGAGAAGGGTGAAAATGTCAGTGATTCTGCGTGTGTCAGAGAGGAGACACAAGAGACACTGTGGAGGGCTCGCAAGAAAGAGCAAGAATAACGCCAAAGAATTAAAGTAATTGTGTGCGTGTGTGTGTGTAAGAGAGAGACAGAGCAAGAAAGTCATAGGCTGGGCATACATGAGAGACCGAAGCAGAAATTAATTTATAAAGATTCATTTATAAAGAAACAAAGCAAAGGCAAACGTGTTCCCCCTATAAATGAAGAAATACCCCTCTGGGCCAATCGGTAAAATATATATGTACAGTATGTCCTATAGAAGCTCAAAGCAATAATTTGTGTGATTTTAGAGTAAGTACTGTATATGTATAGCAGCCGAAAGCTCATTTCTGTTCATGTACAGTTAAGCTAGAGTTGCAGTTGAACATGTTTTTGACTTGAACTCTGCAGTTTTCTTTTCAAAATGTTAAACATCTGTGTTTCAAAACCCAGTTTAGAAAGTAATAGTGAGCACTGGTGAGATGCATCGTTAGTCCATGTGACATCAAAATCTGTTGTGCCCGAAAAGATGAGAGACATAAATATTAGCACCACATGTAATGCCTTCATTTCGATTTCATAAGTTTCAAATCCATTGCCGGTAATGAATGTACACTTGTAGATTTTATGACTCAGAGAGAGAAATCCGCTGCTGCTGCTTAACAACAAGCATGAAGGTCTTTCACTTTGTAACCAAGGCCTCTGGCGTTTCACAATGTGTTTGGTCCCTAACTCCCCTTCATTAGCCCGAGGAGCCAAGACTGGCATTAGTGTTCAAAGCCAAAGGAGGAAGTTGCTGGAGTTAACCTTTACTGGGTGGCTTCGGAAGAATTTTAATGTGTGTGGAATCACAGGAAATGGGTTGTTTGTTTGTCTGGCTTCTTTTTGTATGTTATTTGCAATTATAAAGGATGAGGTCATTTTAGGAAAGACAAACAGACACACAGACAGACAGACAGACAGACACACAGACAGGCCGGCAGACATACAGACAGACACACAGACAGACAGACAGACAAACAGACACACAGACAGACAGACAGGCAGGCAGGCAGACAGACAGGCAGGCAGACAGACAGACACGCAGGCAGGCAGACAGACAGGCAGGCAGACAGACAGACAGGCAGGCAGGCAGGCAGACAGGCAGACAGACAGACAGACAGACATATATATGTATATAGAGAGATAGAGAGAAATAAATCAGTGTCCCCAACACTCTACTACACCATTAAGAAAAAACAATCACAACGAGTACACCAATTAAAACCTCTGGAGTTGTGGGACTTCGCACATTAACACACAAAGTTTTGGAACCAAACGGAGACCAAATTCATCAAACTAAAGTTTAGAATGTTATTTCTGCCCCGCCAGTGTAATTTATCACGTTTAGGGAAGCTGTCACGAGTTAAGTGGATTGCCAGTAATTGTGGCTGGCCCACCTCTAAGCAGAACCGACTAAACCAGCTCATCAGGGACAGACTTGTGAAATGGAGGGTAGCGATCTCTTTATCCCTGGGCAGAGAATTGAAGGTGGCAATCTCTCTTTCTCTTAACTTGCCTGTCTTTTTTCCCGCGCTGCGTTTTTTCTTTATTCTCGGGCTCCCTGCCTCAGCACCCAACTGCTCTGCTGCGCCCTGGGTGTAAGACAGATGTGTTGCTAAGAATAATTTTGTTTTTAAAATGATTAACAGAGTCATTAAATGCAGATGAATCTCTCTAAATGCATCATTCCCACATGAATTCTGATAACCACCACAATACGAGCTGCTGCTCACAGTGCGGCAGCACATTTGATTATTTCCTTCTTCACGCTGCAATGGATACATACTCTCTATATATTTTA
The DNA here is from genome assembly GCF_009769545.1 of Cyclopterus lumpus. Classification (NCBI taxonomy): domain Eukaryota; kingdom Metazoa; phylum Chordata; class Actinopteri; order Perciformes; family Cyclopteridae; genus Cyclopterus; species Cyclopterus lumpus. The sequence continues at coordinate 5,048,912 of NC_046972.1, forward strand.
CACCAGAGGAAAGCATTCTCATAACAAATTTCACCGCAATAAGTAAAAGAGACAATTTTCTGAACGGTTTCTTTCCACTTATAGTTTCTTTGTTTGTGGTTTTCCATGGATATGAGCAACAGAAATGTGATTGCTGCCTTCTCTATGAAGTCTCTTTGTTGCCTGTGCGTTCATACAGACTCGGGATGTTTGCATAACTTTGAGGATGATTAGGAATCCAGAGCACGTTGATCTCTTCAGCAGGCCCTCAGACAGGCATCTGCAGCGCCTCGAACAAGCCCAGCGATGAAGAGCGACTGGGTGCCTACAGTGAAGACAAACCGAGACCCGTTCTGGCCCGCTGCGTTGGCTAAAGAGCTCAGCAGTGAGGGGAGTAAAAAAAAAAAACCTACGTATTCTGAATGAAGGGTTTGGATTGTCCGCCATATTGTTGTTGCAGCTGGATTCTCGCGATGTCCCGAGATCGCACAAAAATAACGGGATTGCATATCACGCCAATCAGCATCCTGTGGGGAGCAACAGGCAGCGATACGTAACTTTGGTGTGTGACCCAAAGAGGCAACTGTTAGTTCAAAACAACAATGGCTGCTCCTGAAGAGGTTACCGTATAGCTGCTGCAATAGCATCAGTATTTCTTCATTGAAAGAAGTGCAAAGAATGACATTGAAGGCCTTTTCTTTCTCCATAGAAAAGATGTTTTCACTCTTCTCCCGACTGGTTCCAACACAAGTTTGATTGACAGGTGCTTCATCTAATCACCTACCAAGTATTGTTTGAAAGTGCCTGACCTTTTCCAAGTGGTTTTCCAATGACGGCTTCTCAGATGGTCGTGTGTACACAACCATCTGAGGACAGGTTCTAAAGTCTTTCAAGGTAAACTTACCACAAGCTATGAGATTGTGAAATGATGGTATAACACGTCCATGAGGAGTCCACTTTTAAAAGATGTGTTTTATTCTAAATGTCATGGAGAAGTACTACAGAAGTACTAAATCCTAACGTGTAAAAGCGATGCTTCTGATTGGTGGAGCTCGCTTTTCCCATAAAGGTGTTTACTACATCCGAAAACGGCCAGTGAGGGTACGTGCTGCTCCACGGTCTGTGCCCGGATTTCAAAACAGGCCAACACGGCGGCTCGTTTGGAAACTTGAATTTTAGAGTCGCCATCTGAAGGGGTTTAAGGGATGGGATATCTAAGGCGAATGATCACCAGGCACCTGATCACCAGTGCTGCTACATGAAACAGGTTGATAGCTGGCAGTGAGTGAATGTTAAGGTGCTCAGTGGGATTGAGGGTTCTCGGTCTCTGGAAATTAAAACGCAAAGCCTGTTCACACACACACACACACACACACACACACACACACCTCAGCCCCAGACCACACCAGGTAATTTCATGCCAGGGATCCAGGAAAGGATTTCTCAGGGCCAACTGATTTTTAAAAAGATGAACCCCAAGTCTCATCAGACAAACAGAGAACTATATAACACTGGGCCCACTACTCCCATCACCACGATGTGTGTGTGTGTGTGTGTGTGTGTAAGGGAGGCTGAGGGAAGGGGGGGGGGGGGGACTTGAATAGGAGTAAATGAATAAATCAAAATGATCAGCTCTGATCGTATTAACTGAAAATGTTGTAAGCTGCTCAAGCGATGTAGTCTCTGATGAACAGCTGGGATGATAAAGGCACCACATTGAGAGAAAAAGTAAAGGAAAGATGTGCGCGTTGTGTTAATGTTCGGTGTAAAAATCTGAGTTATCGACCCATTATTAATGGGATTTCCATAATCCAATTAATTATGCCTTTCTTGGTTTTGAAGCGCAGTAATAATCACTGACTGCCATGTATGTCCTGTATCTGCATGGTGGTTATCAGCACTGTGGCAGCTACTACATCCTGTTCTTTTTCTGTAAAGTTAAACTGCGTACAAGAACACTGTCACTATCTCACCTTCAAACCAAGGGGAATAAACTGGCAAAGGCTTGTGAGGAGAAATAAAGTGGACAATGCCTGAGGCCAAGGCAAGGACAGTTTATTTGTATCACGCATATTTAAAAAACACGGCAATTCAAAGTGCTTCCCACAAAACCAGTAAAAGCATCAAAACAGAAGATCTTAAAACAATTAAGAACATACATTTGAACATTTAAAACAGTCAGTCAAAAGCTAAAAATAGAATAAAGGTGGCAGTGCAAATGAAGTAGTGAAATGCATAAATTGATTAATATCAAAGGCAGTGGATGCTTTGGTGTAAACCAAATTGCAGGCGATGTGACAATGTTTTTAAATCTCGAATTAACTCCTATTTTTAATTAAAATACTGATGTGGTGTGACTGATGCAGGATGGTATCAATCTTTGAATGATGTATTAAAAGATGTGATGTGATATGATGTGTTTTGTACTAATCACAGTTTGATCTGAGGGAATCCGTCTGCAGTTGAGGCTGACTTTGTTCTGCAGCGTTAGTTCAGCAGATGACACACGAATGCAGTTGAAAATACAGATAGAAATGGCTTTAACTTGATTTTAAACAAAAGTAGGCTTCTCACATTTAAAAAATCTTCAAAAAAAATCTTCTCAACACAATATCAAAGTATGCCATACTCAAATGTATAACAATGTCAACTCTGTTTAAGCATTGCATTTCTATAACATTGTCAGACAGGATCCGTTGACCATTTTGATACTTGATGGCCACAATACCCATAATGCACCTCTGCTACACAAATCTATTGTTGACTAGTCACGTTCAAGCAGCCTCTGGTAAATAGTAAACAGTCCGTATGCAGAAGGGGCAGAAAGATTTGGCTGAAATGCAATTTCAGAACCCACAGACGAGCAGTTATTATTATTGGTTTAAAATTTGCTTTTAAATTGTCTACTTGTGAAACAATCCGGTCGTACGCATCGTCTCTCAACTCAAAGTCTCAAGTCTAAGACTATAAACAACGTGCAGCCCATGTAAAGGATGTCTCGGCTCCGATAGCTGATGGGTTTGGAGTCGCGGTGCAAGCGGTTAATGTCGTCCCTGAGCCGCTAGCCGCTAGCCTCAAGCAGAGGTGAGGAGCGGGATACAGTGGTCTGGAAAGCTCACTTGCTGCTGCAGCAAGGAATTATGGGACGGCATTATCTCCTTTCCTTTCATAAAGGATATTGCCCTATACCTCATGCTAAAGGAGATATGAAAGGAAGCGTTGAAGCACCTTTCCTTAGCACTTTGAGCGTTCTACTAGCTCTTATCATGGCTGCCACTTCGATACTTCCTGGTCCCACTATCTTGAACTGTAGTATGCCATGTATACTTCCATGTGCTTCCTGAACTATTGGGTTCCAGAGAATTTGGGTTGGTACTTCATTATTATTTTATTATTGCACTTCCACTGAACACGACTATGGGTCAAAAACACACCGAGACACTGGACCGTCTATTTCCCATAGTGAAACTCAACTTTGGTAAACGCCAATGTCTTTAAAAAGCTCTGCTCCCAGTGTAACGCAGGCTTTTCCTCTTATCAGCATGCGGTTCCCCGGTTTCCTGCAAACTGCATTTTGAAATACTGAGCAAATCCTCAGGCTCGAACTGAGCCAGTGAGACAAATTGCTGACTGGTGTTAGGACTTAAAACAGCTGTCTGCACATCAATCCTCTGCCAGGTGGAAAGCAAAGAGAAGAATGTGAGAATGTTTTTGACTCCGTGCCGCAGAGTTTTTCAGAGTGGGATGGCAATACCTGACTGCAGCTCTCCAAAGTGATTCAATTCCCAGACGTCATTACGCTGGCATCAAGCTTTGATTTGCTTTGTAGCGCTTTGTTCTTGTTCAGAGAGCGGTTCCTTCATCAGCTTCTCTGCAGACAGTTTTCCTTGAGTTTGTGTGTCAGTGTATGTTTGTGTGTGTGTGTTTCTTGTTGTGTGGGTGGAGGGGGTATGTGGGCTGTTGCTAATGACGTTGTACCAGTTCCATGTCTGAGCAAACTTAAAAATGAGGAAGGACAATCGGCCCGGCTGTCCACCTCGAAAGACATCAAAGACTTGATGTCTTTCTTCATATCCAGCGCTCATTAAAGACGTCATATTGCAGTGGTGTATATGGTGTATATGTAGCAGTCAGCCACATTACCACGATATTCCAAAGCCATTCTGTTATTGTACCATAACAAATCATAAAGAAAGAGAAGTAAAACTTGCAAAATGAATATAATTCACGAAGAAAATCCCATTGTACTTAAACGATATGATATAAATGACTCTTAAAAAAGCAAGATACGGCCCTCTCTAGATCAGGCTGATAAAGAGACAAGGGTCGGCTTTCATTGGACCCAATATAGTTTGATTTACCTGCAGCGTTTTAAAAGGAGGGCTCGATATTCCCTAATGTGAATTGAAAAGCACTGGAGGAGAAAATCATTTCATCACTCTATCTGTGATGGTGTCAGCAGAGGGAGTGAGAATTGACTAATATGTGTGTGTGTGTGTGTGTGTGTGTGTGTGTCTTTTCAGGGGATCCTCAGAGGATAAATGATTACCTCTGTTAAGATAGAGCTGTGAGCTGAAGAGACTGCGTGATATTGAAGGCCCGGTGTGAATCCTACCGACCCACAGTGCATCACCAGCCACACAGCCGGCCCTCATATAGACCTGCCAGCTGCACACCGAGTGCACACAGTGTCACAGCAACCGCTTCTTAACATCCAGCCTGATGCACAATACAATTCAATCCATCCTTTTATAACCCGGGTAATGTTTTGTGTAGTTTTAGGGCCGTAAGTCTTATGGACTATGGAGTCCAACAAACAGGGCAAAGAACAGGAACGAACAGATATTGCAGACCTTTGACGCACGTAAATTAAAGTAGCTACAACACAACAGGGCACCTTCATTTGGAGCGCCGCAGCCTGTAACTGCTTCATATAGTTGGGTTAGGGTTGGACTGATTCAATGTTGGCTAGAACTGGTGTATCGGCCATAACGGGCACAATAATGCAAATAGAAAACAATAAAATGTTCCTTAAATGTTGCAGCTCCTCAACAGGTCTCCAGTCAAAACTCTATATTCAAGAAATGCTGAACTTTTGTGGCTATCTGATTCGAACGAGCAAAGAAACAAGACGATGTAAACGTCACTTCCAAATGCATGCCGAAAGTGTCCATCTTAAAATGTGACTCTTTCTGAAATAAATGAAATACATATATGCACGAGCACCCTCAAGACACAGGAGCAGACGTATCTGTTTATCCTCGCTGTGGATGCAGGAGAGGAGGCCTTATAATCCATAATCCATATGTCCAGTCTGCACTCTCATCTCCTCAGAAAACAAGTGCTTCGGGGGACGGCCATTTCAAAAGGGCAGTGACCAAACAAGATGCTCTACACTATGTATCTCTCTGCTGATGTTGCCATAGCAACCCAGTCTTCTGCAGAGTGTGTGTGTGCATCTGCATCTTTATGTCCTTGTAGTTGTGTGAGGAGTGTAAATATGCTGCGTACCCTCCTGTCTGTGGAGGCCGACGTGTGTGTGTGTGCGTGTGTGTGTGTGTGTGTGTGTGTGTGTGTGTGTGTGCGTGCGTGCATGCAGGGTTATAGCTGTCCTCAAACCTGGTGCTAAGGTGCTGTTTGAATGAGCATCTCATAGTTAGAAGGTCCTCCTCACTACTGTCATTAAGAATGGGACCAGTGAGAGATTGTGTGTGTGTGTGTGTGTGTGTGTGTGTGTGTTTGTGTGTGTGTGCGTGTGTGTGTGACATTTTTACTGGAGGAGAATCCTGCACCGCTCAGAAGATCCCATAGTCTTCATTCTTATATGGAGCTCTAAATATAGAGCCCTGGACACACACACGCACGCACACACACACACACACACGCATACACACAGGTGTTGCTGTTGTTATTTCCTGCTAGTTAGACCTCTGCTTAGGTTGAAGTTGGGTCAGGAAAACATGTTTCTGTTGAATTTTCAAGCGAATTTAACGTGGCCAATGATAACTTTGTCATAACTGAGGCAACAATGCTAATAGGTGACTGACGGAGCTGTCAATCAAGCACAGTCGGTACACAGCCACACAGGATGACAAGATGTCTCATCATCGGGGCTTTGAAGGTAGAAAAGAAGAATGTGTGAAAACATTTACTCTCGGAAATGTTTCTGTCACTTCCAAATAAGTACAATCAATTTGTCTTTTTTTCTTCTTTTTTTTACAATCAATGCAACGACTTAGTACTTTAAGACCGAATCAAAGAGTGTCTGATTGGATGGCTTTTTGGTTTTGAGTTGGCATAATGGTAATATGGCGACCGTCAACCTTCAGATTCTAGTTAATGTCACAGCTCAGCTTCCGTGCTCCCCTCTCACTCTGCATTACTCCCACCTCACACAGCTCCAAGAAAAAAAACAAAGATTGTAGTCATAAATGTATGAGGAAAAAACATAGATATTATCTGAGATTAAATGGCACATTTATGAGAAAACACTGTACAATGGTGGTGATGAAAAACAGTGGGTTTTGTGTTAATTAAGGAACAAAAAACAGAGTGAAAAAAGAGCAAGCTCTAAAGGACTTCACCGTAATCAGTGGGTCAACACAAGCAGTTATGTGATGTGCTTTTATTGTGTGATGTTTTCCTCTAACACTGACAGTTGGACAGGGTCCCTAAAAGCATTCATCGGTGTGTAACTATGGTAACGCAGTGTGCTTCTCAACATCTGTGCCGGCATAAAAAGACACACCTGCCTTTGTGTCGTCAACGGTAGAAGTTGTTCGTCTCTACTTTCTTGTAACTTCTGCAATATTAGTGTTTGTTATTAGTTTGTGAAACACAGGACCTCCCCCTCGCTCAGAGGTCATCCTTGCCATAATAACATAAGAATTGTGAAGTTGTTTTTTTTCTTTCTCATAAATACATCATTTCATAATCTCATACATTAGTTTTTTTTCCTAGTAAATATAAGCTTTAATCTCAGAGAGCAGCCCCGTTCTTTTTTGTTTTCTCACAAATCTAGGACTTTAATCTTAAAGTATTTTCTCTGTGCTAAATAACTTCCACCCGATTGTTCAATCGGAATAAGAAAAAAGCTTCTGCGAACTCAAGAAAATGTGCAGAATGCTGGTTTGAACACACAATGGCCTTTCGGGTGGAAGAATATACGAAGGCGTGTTTAGAGCGGCCGCTTCCTTTGATGGAAAAGCATCACATTCTGCCTCCACTTGGTCTACTCGGGGTACATTTCATGAAAAGGCCTAAGACAAGGTGAACATATTACATTATAATTATACTGCTACGTCAGACCATGACAATCACTGAACATGAATTAGTTTCCTTGTCACTAAAAAAGATGTATCTAATTTCAAGCCGACTGATCATGTCAAATACACACACACACACACACACACACACACACACACACACACACACACGTACACACACACAGTGCGGCTCCATTAGTTCAAATATTTTAAAAAGACCAGTTTGACTGGTCGCGAAGGAACCAGAGACAGGCAGCGGTTGTTGGATGAAGAGGAGTGAGCTGACATTTGTGTATATATGAAAATGATCTCTGCTGTAATTGCTTTCTCGCTTGTGCATGTAGAACATGTTTCCTCGTGCTGGACTTGGTTTATGAAGTCATCCATCACTGTCCTCGTGTCATCACACAGTCTGAAGCACATACTACATCTCAAAATGAGCATGTGGTGAAGATAGATGCACGTTGTGTTGGATAGCTACAATTTCCTCAATGTTTCAAGATGGGTACGTGTATGCATGTGTATGCGTGTGTGTGTGTGTCCTCCATCTATTTACTGTGAATATGATGCAGAATTTTTAGCATCTAAAGAGCCAGCTATTTCCCTCGGGAGTTGCTAAGATTTTTCTTGGATTTGTATGTGTGTGTGTGTGATGTTAAACTTGTGTGTACTCACATACTTAAACCTTAATTCTAAGAAATATATTTGAATAACACTTGTATGTCCTCACAATGTGTGTATGTCTGCACCAAAACCCCTGCAGTTACACAGCAATGGGTTGGCTAAAGCATTTTAACATTTCCCCATCCGTCTATAGTGGCTCATCTCCACGGGACGACAGCCAGATTTCTGCCTTGCTCATTGTGTTGTGTGCGCGTGTGTGTATATGTATGTGTGTGTGTGTGCGTGTGCGTGAGTGTGTGTGTTCGTGTAGGGCCATGCCCTCTGCAGCCTGCTTATGTCTCTGCAGCACAGCGGTGACTCAGCCATCGCTGTGGAACAAGGTTTCTCTCCGGTCATCATCTTCAGAGCATTTAAAAGTCTGAGGATTAGATGAACATTTTGTCCCATAACATCTTTAACTGTCGTGCTGTTTTTTGTGTTTTTAACTCTTTTTTTGTGTTGGTCTTTCTGTCCCTAATTACACTTTCCCCGTCGGTGTGATGACGTAACGGCAGCGCTGCCGGGTGATAACCTGTGTTGTATTGTCATGCATGTTGTGCGATGAGGTCCCTGGAGCGGTTCCTCAGCTCCATAAATAGAAGCAGCTCTTGGCAGGTACAGGAGAGCGGGCTGAATGCAGACGGAGGCGGAGAGAATTCTGACAGAGCAGCAAGGACTTCGGGAAGTTGGAGGGAAAGAAGATTTGGACGGATGCTCAACCATTGAGGAGGATATATTTAGTACTTTTCTTTTGGGATTTAATTTTACAAAGCACTTCTTATGTGGATACAATGCCAACAATGTGTTTTATTTATTTATTGGATCTAACATTCAGTTGCTGGTGATCGCTGATGGTCTCTTTGCTTGTGAGTTTGTGACACTGATCGTCACATTTTCATATGCACACAGTGTATGCCATCCTAATATTTCTTTTATCTTTATGTTTGTATCAACGGTGGGTGAGCGGAGGTGGTAAAAGATGACAATACTCATAAAAGGCTCAGTCAGGGACAACAAACGACTAGATGCTGGAACACAAAGATGCTGTCAAAGGATGAAATATATGTATGTATAGATATATATCAACCACACATTTAATTAATTAATAATGTATCCCTTTGTCCCCTCATTCCACTGCCTACTGTTTTTAAAGTTTCATCACACAAAGAGCCCCCACAACAACAACAACAACAACAGCAACAACACAGCCAATTCCTTCTGTTCATAACCTGTCTTTGACTCCGCTCACACAAATAAAATGAACGAGTTTTGAAAACATCATTTGCAGAAATCTAAAGACACAAACACAACAAATTCAATTATTTCCACAGCTACATTCCAATGGCCTCCCCTGGCCCTGTGAATGCATCAACTTTGATTGTCTCTGGTTTGGTGACTTTTGGCAGAAAATTAAACTTCATCTCTTCCCTCTCTCTTCCTCTTTGTCTCTCGCCCTGTCCCTCTCTTTTTCACCCTCTCGCTGGTATCGGAAATGCGCGCAGCGTGAAATTAAAGCCAATGCATTTCTGACTGAAATAAAATGTGCCCCTCTGATGAGGTTGGAGTTGGTCCAAGGCTATGAGAGGAAAAAACTATTTCTACACGTATTTTCCTTGACGGTGGAATTATCCACTGCTTATTATTGTTCTGCATACGTGACTCTTTCTTCTGGGAATTCGGCTGCCTGCTGTCAGCGCAGTCAGTGATTTGGAAGTGCTTGTTTTTGCCATGTAGTTTTAAAAAGGCCTTTGCGGGGTGGGGGGGGGGGGGCATCCATGGTTCTGCACTGCGAAACTGAAAGCTGGCGTCGAGGAGGCAAAGCGGAGGCATCGGGAGACACCGGAGAGCGACCTCAACTCCAAGGACAACATGGTAGGCGATCCAGACCATCAAGGGCTGCAAAAGCACATGTGAGGCCTCCTTCACTGCTCGCTTTAATCTCCTCAACAAAAGAGTCAGCCGTCAACTCTGAGCGCCTCCAGAGGACCGGCCGCCGTCGGTCTCCACAGCGGATGTGAGAGGAACCCTGCTGAGAGGGAATGTGAGTGACGCTGTCGGCCCGATAACACTCCGAAGAACATTTGTACATGTCACTGTCGCAGGAGGGTGTTCCTCCACTTGCTTCAAGTCAGCCGTCATCGTTCCTGTGAAGGTTCTGCAGTGTGTGGTGTAAATGACAACCGAGAGACATCTAAAAACAACATCCCAGTCCGCCTGGAGCCTCGCCAGCAGATCCACAGCGGATTGGCATCTTCACTGCCCCTCCTCTCAGGGCGGTTATTCCTGACATGGTTGTCATACATCTCCGCAAAGAAAGATCAGCTCCGGCGGTACTTCTCAAGGAAACTTAAGAGGGTTAACTTTTACGAACAAGCATTAGAAAAACACATCCCCAAATGTAAACATTTGAAACTGGCACGGGATGTGCACGATAGGAGCGGGTGATTAAAAATGGCCCAGAACATCTTGGTAGCCGTCTACCGAGCACCAAGAGGTGCCCGCGCAGCGATCGAGGGACCCTAACAGCGACAGCCTGCTCGCCCTGCTGCCGTCTGGCAGGAGACGCAGACGTATCAGCTTCCAAACCAAACTTCAGAGCAGCTTCTTTCCTTTTGAAAGCATCCTCGGCACGCCACCGTCTATGGATGACTCCTCTCATAAACCTCGACTCTACACGTTGCAATGCACCTGTGAATTTCACTTGGAACTATTCTCACTCCTACCCATTGTCAATTGTACTGTTTTATTCTATTCTATTATGATGATAATAAAGCGTAACCTTGAACCATGAGTCCTGGTATTATTCAAAATGCTCCACGGATAAATTGGTGCTAGAAGAAAAGCAGAAATAAAGATAATCGAGTGAGTTGTCTTACATGAACCCTCCTTGGTCCTCAAGAAACGTAGTAAAAAAAGAAATCATTGATCAGATAAAATATGTTCTCTCTCGCTCTCTGTAGACAGGAACTAGCTTACTTCCAGCTGAGACATGACACACAAATATAAACTCCTCCTCTCAGCCACGCAGACGTCTTCACTTGTCCCGATTAGTCCTCTGCTCAGGTTGAAAGCATCGTCGACGTGCCTCAACAGGTGCAACAACACAGCGAGGGAAGCTGTCAATCAAACGCAGTCCCGAAGAGAGGTCTGAAAAAAACGGTGTCGTTTTGATTTGAGTTTGTTTACCGAGCACCACCACGGCATTCTCCACGATCGCAAAGACAAACACCAAATTAAGTCTCCTGAGTTTACGTAATCTCAACGAAAGGTTACCAACCCTCGGACTCTTATGGAGACACGGTGCTTTTGTTTGACATTCACACGGCTGCATGCTCGGGGTTAAGGGCCCTCGCATATTGTGGTGGCAACGAGGGGTGTCCCGCTACCTTTGTCCACTTTCTCCACCTCGATGAGCCCCACCAGTCCAGGGATCGACCACTCAGTCACGAGCCCGCTTCAGTCCCGATGTGCTCTTTGAATGCTTCGGCCTGCAGCTCATCTTGCCACTCACTCCTCTCATGATCTCCTTCAACCGGGAAATCAGCTGTTCACATCAGCTGCTCACATCCAGCCCATTAGCACAGCTGACACATTGTTATCGCCTCGCCTTGGTCTCCTTTTAAATATGATTCTCTCTCTGCCTTTAGTGGGTTTGTGTCTCTCCTGACTGAAGATATTTTGTGACTATGCGGCCCATTTTAACACGGAAGTGAAGCATCATTGCGAGAAGCCTGCTCTGTGAGCCAAGCACGACTACTTTGCTCGCTCAACCCGCACTAGTGACGCAAACCCTTCCCAGGTGGTTGTCCCGTGCGATACCTTCAAGAATATCTTCTGGAAATACCCAACTTGATCAACATGACGGGTTCCCATGGATGATTTAATTCAGCCTGGACCAAAATATGTCAGAAAAGAAAGAATGCCGATCAACAAATATGCAGTCCATTCTGGAAAATGTGCTTATTAAAGCCAAATATAACTGGCAGCCAAGCCCTGATGCTTGACTCCAAGTGACAGGGCTGGAAACGCCGGCTAAGCCATTAAAGGTTGTAGTTAATTCATTAATTTGTTCATTGCGTGACTTAAACTGAACTTTTACTGTGAAAATAATAATATGAAAACAGTCACACCTCCCCTTCAATCACTTCCTGTAACTGTAATCTCCCGTTCCTCCCTGAACTCAGACTGTGGACGTTTACAGTAACGAGAGCCGATAACCCATGATGTCATCCTATCAATAAAAAACCCAGCTCCTCCCAGTCCTGATTTTCTTCTTTTCTGCCCCCTACTTGAGCGAGACTGCCTAAATAAATGTCGTGGTTAGCTACACATCGCTAACCCACAACTCTTCCCGACCTGGCTTGTCAAAATGCATTTGTCAAAGCACATGTATTGATTTGGTTCAACGTCGTATTGTTTGAAAGCTATGAAAGTTTGGGTATTTTCAGCATTGTTGCCTCGTCAGCAGCTTTAGCTGATCAGATTTGAAGGTCTCATAGCTCCTTCCAAAGCTCAATGACGTCGTGCCGCTTCGTGGCTCAGAGATGGCCAAAAGGGAGCTGAAAGAATCGCTCGATCTCATAAAGTGTTGATTATTAAAACGTAGAATTCTTGCATCTCAAGATTTTGAAAAGTAAAGAAAGAGAGAGTTAAGACTTACAGCCAGTACTTAAATGCATTACTCTATTCCGTATAGCCGCCGGAGTTATCCTTATTGTTCAATTTGCAAATAACCGTCTTTGAAGTTTCATCCTTCTCCGGTCATTCAGAAGAATTGCCCATGGATCATCATACTCAGGAGCTGAGCGCCAGGGCCATATTTAAAAATCTGAGTATATTTCCCCTTTAATCTTTGATGACTATAACTCACGCAGCAGCGCTCCAGCACTGCGGTGGTGATTATTCATTCAGCGGCCCATTTCTCTCTTGGCTGAGGTTGCTCCCAGTCCAGTCATATTAATCAAGCGCCGCTCTAATTGACTTATTAAGTCATCTCTCCAGAAGCCAAAATGGCTGACTGACTCATTAAACCGTGACACATACTCTGGTTGCAAAATGGCTGACTGCAATCCAATTTCCCTGACTTTTATGGGCACTATCTTTTATGGGGACAATCTTTTCCTCTTTTTCTTTCTTCAAATGCTTTTGAGCACACGGGACAGCTCACATTCACACATCCCCCGTTTGCAAATCATGCTCCCTTTTGAAATCAATAATAGTCCACATTCGTTGAAAAAAACATTGCTGTTTTGCTTCAGATTGACATTATGAAAAATCCCCCTTAACCTGCAGTCTTTTCATAAAAGCTTTGCCTTTTTAAAATGGGCGCCTGAAGGGAAAAACACTTCAAAATCTCTAATTTGTTTGGGAATTGTTTGTTTGGGAATTGTTTCTCCCTAACTACAGTTTCCTTTCACAATGGAAGAAATGTAAGTAAACCAGAATGCATCACTTAAAGCTATGTGAGAAGGTTCACTCAGGAAGGTAAACACAGGAGGGTCCTAAAGAAGAAGCGCCGGTCCTAAAGAAGGCCCCGCTTGCCCAAATATCAAGAAGGCAACAACCTTCGGGTCAGACCTCCATTCACTCTTGCTGTTACCAGGTTTCCATTTTGCTCATCCGCGTCCCAGTAGGCTATGCAAAGCACACGGGAGCTGTTGACCTCAAACTTGAAGAGCTCGCCTTGTAGTTTGGTGAGATGGACGTCGGATCACAAACAAACAGCTCAATCCGTGAAGTCCTCGAGAGGTCCTTGGTGCGGTGGTTTCGGTCCGTACCCGGGTATGACTGCTGTGTTCAGATCTGGCCACAGCAACCATACTGTGGTTAGGAACAATGATTTTAAAAAAAACTAAACTTATTTCAGACATACAATCTTCCCTTAAATGCATATCTCAGGTTCCAACTACTGGCTAACTTATTTATTTAATTTAAAGATTTAGTGGCATCTAGTGGTTTGTTGCAGATTGCAACCAAGTAAATATCCTCTGCTCACCCCTCCCTTTCCAGAACTATGGTGAGGACTACAATGGACTTGAGGTAAAGGAGTTATCTGTAGGATTTTATTACAAGTAGGAGCTCTGCTATACTCTTATCAATACTCTGCTTTTCTCCATGACTTCGTCATTGCTTTAAAAAACATATAGAGGCTTACAAATATATTTTAAATAAATCTAAACAGTGTTTATAGAGCAGCAACAGTTATGCTTACAACAATAAAGTCACAATATAAAGTTATTAATATCACACTGGGTACAAATGTAAAATATTCATAAAATAAATAACATTTCTGAGTGAAGTTTATAAGGATGAAGAACACAGACATCTTGTCCTCTGGCCTCCTGTCTTTTGTTCTCTTGGCTCTCCGTCCTGGGCTGCAGGATGGATGGCGGACTCCGTGGAAGACAACCTGGGAGATATAAATGTTTTTTTAAACTCTTAGTTTAGTTAGTGTCAACAGAGTTTGGTGCGAAGATGAAAGCTCCAAGGACAAGTGTGTTAGGAATGTTCCAGAAGTAAGTGCATGGTGGTGATCTGCTGTGCAGCTGCGTGGCGAGGAGGAGGCTGGAAATGATCATATCAAGAAAAAGACAGATGAGGGTGCCGTGGACCAAGTAGACTCCACATCAAATGTTCATCCATCAGATTTACTCTGATTAATGAATAAACTGATTGTGAATTACTGACACATGAATATTTTGTGTCAAAACTGTATTTCTCCCGCAGGCATCCAGCAACAGTAGATCTATGATTCACTTAAAAGGCCAGAACTATAACTATAACACCCGACCGAATTATGTAGATACAGACATTGTCATTGTCAAAAATATGTGTAAAACTCAAAAAATGATCTAGCTTCTATGGCAAAATTAGCGGCAGATCTCCATAATCCCAGGGTGAGGATGAATTTGGGTCCCAGGCTGAAAAATAAGACCTGAATTAGAAAGAAAATGTGTTATCGGTAAGCTGCCAAGTGCCTGTGCAAAAACCTGCTGGGGCCAATTCATTTATATTAGGATGCCCTATTGGCAGCAAAAGCAAGACCTTGTCTGAGGGAAAATGCAGTGACAGGGGACATCCATCTGCACTGAGCTAATGAGGCAGTGCTGGGTTAGCGAGTATTGGTGATATTAGCACACACAAACACACATTCTTACCCATGCACTCATAAATATACAGAATTACACACAGGAGACAGAAAATGTCCAAAATGAACGTGTTCCGGAAGTCATTAAGTGTTAGTTTTGTCTTCTGAAATGTTGTTTTCTGCGAAACCACAGGACAAGTTGAATGTTGACCTTTCTGAACCACCAATGGGTTTCAGATCAGCGTCATGTCACGCTTGCAGAAACAAACAATGCCACGTGGGTATCGTTGTGAAACAAGCGGTTAGGTTTAGGCAACAAAACTACTTCTTTATGTTTAGGAAAAAAGATCAGAGTTAGGATCTGAGCACTGACAACATCGGTCTTAGAGGACCCTATTGAAATTCTAAGGGTTATTATTATTCCTAGGATTTGTAGTGGCTATTCCCATGGTGGCTTGTCCATGTATGAATATCCAGGGGGTGTGGTTTGGTTTAGTGAAAAATAGTCCTGATGGTTTTGCCATGTTTCGGTTGAACAGAGAAAGTCCAGATTATTGTCAGTTATGAATTCGTTGAGTAAGAGGCCCTTGGGGGATAAGGTTTTAACAAAGCAATTTTGAGATGTGGATGAATTTTGACAGGCTTCGATACTTTGGTAAGGGGGCGGAGGCCGGCAACTCGCTCATGTCGATTGTTGTGGTGCTGACGTGCAGGAGTTGCAGCGATGCACTCGTCTGACCAGAGGGAGGGGATGGAAAGAGTGGAGCGATCAGGCCAGGAGTAAAAAAACTTTCTCCGGGAGGCTCTGTGGATGTAACGGGGCCGACGGAGGAGTCCAAGTGCCTTGATGGCTGAGATGAACGGAGGAGCAGAGAAGTTGTTGAGTTTGAGGAGTATTGCACAACCATGCCAGAAGTGACAAGCACGTCAGGATAATCTACAGCAAGCAGGTGATCGGAGCAGAGTGAAAAGGTGGTGGAGAAGATCCAGTTAGATGGACATATCGTGGTTCGTGGAGCGCTGAATGCCACAATCAGGATACGCGGGCTGCAGGAAAACTTGAGTTCTCGGGATGAAAACTACAAGTCAATGAAGGCACACTTCCAGTCTTTGGTGGACCAGGTCGTCCAGTCCCGGGACCAGAAGCAACAAGACTTTGAACAGCTTCATGCGAGGTTCCAGTGGATAGAAACCCACTTAATCTCCCAGTTCATGAGTCAAATCGAATTCTTCCAGACACGCAGTCCAGTATACCAAACCAATCAGTTCAATTTTGGACCCTATAGCCCCTTGTAGCGCTTAAGAAGGAAGAGCCGATGGAGGTAAATAAAGCCAACGCCTTGAGAGCAACTCTGCAAGAGCGCAACAGCTGAACGCCACCATCAGGATACGGGTGGTGCAGGAAAACTTGAGTTCTCGGAATGAAAACTACAAGACAATGGAGGCACACTTCCAGTCTGTCGTGGACCAGGTCGTCCAGTCCCGGGACCAGAAGCAACAAGACTTCAGGCGAGGTTCCAGTGAATGGAGAACGTGACTACTAACGAAGGTGAATTCATCAATTTCCTGCATCTTTGACCTTCCTGATTAAATCGACTCTGATTCACAGCTGATTTTATTTAATCAAAATTAAGTTAAATGTAATTGATAAACACCATTTCTTGAATTCAGCTCCTCGGGTCTTTTTTCTTTTTAAAAATGAAAGATGGCCATGGGAAATAAGATTAGAAAAAGTAAATATATATATATATATATATATATATATATATATATATTCTAATAATAATATAGGAAGAAGAATTACATTTTTTACATATATATATTTTTTTCTAGCATTTTCCCTCATCATTCATGCTATTTGCTGTGCCCCCCCCCCCCCCTCGCTTGTGCACACGTGAACATAGACACGCAAGATATCGACCATGACAGGCCGGAGGAAACACGCATTGTAGTGACTTTAACAAACTAATATGATCTGAAAGCCACTGAGGGGCAAACGGAAGAAGTGTGCGCTGTATCTCTTTTATTAATTTATTCCGTTTCACATTGTCACCATAGCATCTGCATTGTTCAATGTTAATGGAACCAATGAATCTGAGCATATACGTCGCGGCAACAAGTTACACCACACAACACAACACTCTCAAAACCTGCTAGCTCCCCGCGCCACTCACCTGATTCTCATTGCCAACTTATGGACATGCACTTTTACATTAATGCTCCAATCTGTGTTCAATGTCAGAACTGCACGTGTAAATACACCTCGTGTTTAGATCAAATGAAACAAACAAACGATACATTATGGCTCCAACACACGCGTGATTAGACATGCAGACATTCATGCGCAGGTGAACGACCATGCGGCTGCTACAGCGCCACAAACCGCCCCGGCCTGACCGCGAGCTACATACGAGAGCAGCATTAGCCAGCGCTGCTAATGAGCTGTTGCAGCAGTGACCTTTGGGACAAACTCATTACCAGGTGACAATGGACGGACGACAGACGCTAGATTCATTATTCTAATTATCGGCGCTGCCATTAAAGCACCTCGCTGGGGCTGCTGGTGGACCATAGATCAGGTGTGTGTGTGTGTGTGTGTGTGTGAGTGAGTGAATGAATGAAAGCGCAAGACAGACAGCGTTACAAGCTGTTATAGAGTATTTCAGTACCGTGGAAAATGATCTCCTCGCGTATGCGATAGATTGGAACATCTTGACTATATTTCGCTCATATTTTACCGGCTATAATGAGGCGGCCTGTGCTTTCAAATAACATTTGGACTCTGTCCATTTTGCCCACGTAGACTATGGAATTCATCTTTCACGAAGCGGGCGGCTTCGTTTGAACCATTACGTGCTGAAGCTCCAGCTCTAAATCTGGAGAATAGGCCCATGACAAACCCTGTCTCAGTTTCCTCACACAAGTTCGAAGATGGACGGCCACTTCAGGGCTTTCCAGCTGTTCCATCTGTTCGCCGGGATCCATCAAACGCCTCTCGATCAATCTGTTCCCCCCACCGCTCCGTCTCTTCGTCGACTTGCTACGGAAAGTTCACAAACTTGTGCATCCCGGGCTTCTGCTTCTCAGCGAGGCGGAGGGAGGAGCAGATTAGCGGCGCTGTGCGCGCGCGGTGACTTGGTGACTTGACGGATTACTCACCCGGAAGCAACGACTGCTGCTCAGCGTAGAGCCGGTTGGTTAGTTTTACCTACCGCATCCAGATCCGTTTCAGCTATACTCAAGACACTGAAAAGTGTCGACTTTTAATCCATTTATACTGTTGCAGACACATTTTTAGGGGAATAAATTAAGTGGTGGATTTGGGTTTGGACAGCTACATGTTCAGACCGAGTATGCTTACTAGCTTTCTGACATCTGTGGGCCTGTACCGGGAACAGGATCAGGGGGTGAGCCAGCTATGCTTGCTGAAAGCTCTCGATGCAAACAGGTAGCAGCGAATGACCAGCTGTTCATGTACCCAGAGTCAGAACCTGATTTGCTGCAATGCATGGCTGATGAATTGCAGGTCTGTGACAGGAGGCGAGTTTCTGTCACGCCAGTCCACCATCGACGGCCGCACACCCTTACTCTACTTACTTATGCTACATAAAGGGTTCACTACTTCCTAGGTCTGCACCATTGACTGTTTATAAGAAGTGGACCTAGTCATTGCTTGTTGGATGGCAATTTTGTGTGTTGCCATTTCGGATTACTTTATTTATTTGTTGCAGTCATGAGAAGAAGTTACCATATTTGTAATGCGGAGGAGTGACGTAGAGACACCGTATACTCTGGTAGTGGCAGCGACCTGTCAATCACAGTAAGTCCGCCCTAAAGCATTCTCTGCTATCTAAATGGACCATCATTTACTAAATGAACATCATGCTATATTAATAATTAAATTCAGTTTATTTTGTATAGCCCAATATCACAAATTACAAATTTGCCTCAGAGGGCTTTACAATCTGTACACATACGACATCCCTGACCTTTGACCTCACATCGGATCAGGAAAAACTCCCCAAAAATAACCTTTCACAGGGAAAAAAGGGAAGAAACCTTCAGAAAGAGCAACAGAGGAGGATCTCTCTCCCCGGATGGACAGAAGCAATAGATGTCATGTGTACAGAATGAACAGAGTTACAAAGTTACATAAACATATTGCATGAATATGACAATGTATGAATGGAACTCCAATCCATGAAACAGAAGGAGGTAGAGAGGAGGGGGGGGCGGGGCGATCAACAGGGCCAAGGCAGGAGGCCGGCTCACCAGGCATCAGACACCTCCAGGTCCAATGGACCATAAACTCATGTTTACAGTGTTTACTGAGGGAATAAATCAAGAGAGAAGTGTATGGGGTCAGATCAGTCTCAATAATTGCAAATGCACACAGAGAGATTTACAAATGCAAACACAAAGATTTAAAAATGCACACAGAAGGATTTACAAATAAATTAGACTCACAAATGCACGCAGAACGACGTGTCTGTGTTTATTTATTTGTCAATCGCACTGCATTTGCTTATGGATTCTTCACATGTGTGTACGGATTTATGAGACTCCCCTGTCGTGGCTAGATCCGCAAATGCGTTTTTTCAACATAGACCTAGCTGTAGCCAATCAGATGTCGCCCTCATTTTCAACCAATCACATGAGCGTCATTCGCTTTATTTGCGCCTTAGAGGGGGCGTGGCTTATCTCCGCTTTACTCTGTGGAAACAGTTATAACTTCCTTTATACTTGTTGTGGACATCGCATAAACGTCGGAACATCTAACGCCCTCGTGTTTGGGTTCATAACATTAATATTATAAGTATATATTTATACATAACATCACAGCTCGGTGACTTTCACCGACGACGTCTGAATGGCTGCGGGCGAACTTTTCGCTTCGCTCTATTCGCGTCATTCGTGCCGCGATCTGATTGGCTACAGCTAGGTCTATGTTAAAAAAAACGCATTTGCGGATCTAGCCACGACAGGGGAGTCTCATAAATCTACACACATGTGAAGAATCCACAAACAAATACAGTGCGATTGACAAATGAATAAACACAGACACGTCGTTCTGCGTGCATTTGTGAGTCTAATTTATTATTAAATCCTTCTGTGTGCATTTGTAAATCAAACATATTTGTAATTTGTTCTGTGCACATTTGTAAATCTTTGTGTTTGCATTTGTAAGTCTCTCTGTGTGCATTTGCAATTATTGAGACTGATCTGACCCCATACAAGTGTAGTAATTTCCTCATAGACTTCTATACAATCTGACTTCTTTTTGCAACCGAAGGAGTCGCCCCCTGATGGCCAGTAGAGAGAATACAGGTTTTAAGGCACTTCCACATTGGCTTCACTCTGCAGAACCGGAGGCTGCCGCCTGGTTTGCACTGAACTTTAATTCCGAGGGTTCCGGACTAGGTTGATGGCTCTTTGCTCGTGGCCAGTTTGGATAAATCGTATCTGAAAGAGGCCTCCAGTCGCTCAGCACAATCAGTGAAAAGGTTTGCTAGATAACTGAGCGACCGACAGGAGAGGTTTCACGCAAGAAATGATAAACAGGAGAAGGGAAGGGAATATGGGAACCACGGCAAATTATAGCAAAGGATAAAAACAATGAGGACACAGGAAGCAAGAAAGGTGAAGAGAAGGAGAAAGGGAGGGAAGTAAAACGATGAAAAGGAAAGTGGGATATGCGGAGGAGGAAAAAGTAATCAAGATAGAGGTAATGAAGAGCAGCTGGATGGGAGGGATGGAAATCAGTGAAGTCAAAAAAAGAAGGCAGAGAGGAGGGGGGAGTGCAGTGGGGGGCAGGCTGAAGACAAGGAAGGGGCGGAAGGAAGGAGGGATGAACAGAGGAGGAAGGAAGGGGGAAATGATAGAGGAAGAGACCGGGAAGGAAGGACAAAGTAGAGAAGGAAGAGGTACGATCAAGGGAGGGATGGATGAAGAGCAGGATGGTCGAAAGAGCGAGTGCATGAAGAGAGGGAGGCCGTGACGGGGAATCCATTAATAATTTATGATAGCCTCAGCTTTTCAAAGCAGCCCAGCGGTCCCGCTCGCTGCTTTCCCCTGACGTTTAATTTGTCTGAAAATCAGCGAGCGAGGAGTCTGATTATCGTCTCCGTCTGCCAACGCCTCGGCTTCAATCTCCCCGACACCGAGGTGGGATCACAAGCTGTTACGGGGCGCACATCCTCCAGGTCAAAGCGGCCCTCGCCCAGGAGCTCCATCCATACAGACATGAAGTGTTCCCGAGTAAAGAATCTCTGAACCGCTCACAGCTACCCGAGATGAAACGCCCAAATACAGAGCTGAGGTCGTCTATATGGTTCCATGCATAAGCCCATTATATATTGACAGGGTAAAGCGCACGGCGAGCGGTAAAGTGCTCTTGTCCGAGCTCATAGTTTTAGAGGCTATCTGACGGAATGACAACATTCCGTCAGATAGCCTCTATTTTCAGTCTGCTAGTGAACATAAAACAAATTATTTTTTTCTTTAAAGAGAAGAACGTTAAACCGATTGGACCGAATTTGAGACAAGTTCAATAGTGCACGTGTCACCAAAATGTCGCCGCTGTTTGGTTCCAGTTTTAGCGACAGTCAACATGGATCCCAATCGTCCCTGAAGGTCAACCATATTCAATTAGAAAGATAACACAGTCGTCCAATCAGCTGTCATCGAGGTCAGCGTTGTTTTCATTATCATCATTCCAGCGTTGGGACCTTTGTCGCATGTCATATCTCTCCACTGTCATCCCGTCAAATACGAAAGCAGAAACAACCATGTTTGTATCCTCACGTGTGTTAAGTGTTCATGTGTGTTTGCTTCACACTGCGAAACATTCGGGTCTCTGGAGTGTTTCAACTCGCAGTGCATGCTGGGATTTCTGGTCGTGTTTCATCGACGAGTTTACAGATTCATTTCACGTCACGAGACTTAAAATCAAAAGAATCTGTGTTTAAAGTTCAGAAATGCATTTTTATAGCAAGAACTATAAACGAGTCACATTTTAGACAGATGGTAAGTGTCTTTCTGTCCATTTCTAACCTTCACAGCCGTAACTTGGGTGTGCCTTTAACCGCTGACAGCAGATACAGAGAAGAAAAGTTGAACTTTTTATTGAGCCCGAAACTAAACGTCATAAATTCCATAAAACGATCACAGGAGCCAGCTAGTGACAAACAGAAAAGTAAAAAAGAACCCACAGAAAGAAACATTCACGCATACAAAAGGAATTATATTCCTCGTTTCAACAGCTCAAAAGTGACAGAGTGACATTCAGAGAGGCAGCAGACACACAAATGGAAACCCCAATGCTGCCACCTAGTGGTGTAATTGAGTTGCCGCAATTCAAAGGAGGAAATCCACACATTTGACACGTTAAAGTCACTTCACTAAATATGTGAAACAATATAATGGAAACAAAGCATGTACAATGTCTCTAGAAAATAAATACTGAAGGCACAGTTATTGTAAATACAGAAAAAACATACAAGTACAAAATACATATTTTGTTGAAATACTTTTTAGCGTACTTGTTGCATATCAGTGCAATTCAATTCCCCGTTGTTGGTGCTTTTTGGGAGGATGGACGCATGCAACCATGACGGAGACTTTGCGGAAGCTCCTGGAAACGACTCCGGGGCTGCTGCTGTGTGAGAACGTGGCCATGAGCAGTTTAGTGCCGGCCGAAGTGGCCACGATGGTCACCGTCTTCTCGCTCTTCTCGTCTGGCTGCAGGTGAACCAGTCTGGGGGGGGGAGAGAGAGTCAATAATAATATTGAGACAATAATTAAAAAATTTGCGAGATATTTGTTGCTCGACAGCACAAACAATCCGAATATATCTGTGTGTATTGTGTGTGTGTGTGTATGTGTTTTTTAATACCATCAATTATTCAACTAATCCCTTGTCGTGTTGCAGGGATTTTTCTGGCAACCAGAACTAACGTTCCGCCCTTTCTCAAGCCCCCCCCAAAAAAAGGCAAATGCCAAAGCCGCTTTATTGTTCCAGTATTTATAGCACGGTGATGTATGACCTCTTACGGTCACTAGATGTTTCTACTGAATCCTTTCTCTAATTAGCGAGTTTATTCCTCTCTGGGGTGAAACATTTTGCGTCGTTGCCCGTGCCTGTAAGTGCGATTTAGTGAGCATGAAAAGCAAACCAAAACCCAAAAGGGGGTGATCGATGCCGAATACGGATTCCTGCCGCTGCTCTGTCGTTTTAAATAACTTCACCTCATCGAGTGCGACTGACGGGAGACGGAGAGATAGCGATGAAGAAGAGGAAGCTCCGTGGATGCTGCCGTACCTCTATGGTTATCTGCTGCGAGCTCATGTTGAACTCCTGCGCAGCCAGGACTCTTTCTTTTGGTCCTCACGTCCTTCATCACCACCGCCACGTTCACGATGTCGTCGCCTGCCAGGACCGACTCGTACTGGCAGGGAGGGATGGTCTGGTGGAGCGTCAGGACTGCAGACCAGATGTGGGGATGGAGTGGGAGGGGGCGAAGTGCATTCAAAAGGGCATTCACACATCAAATACGGT
Source organism: Cyclopterus lumpus (assembly GCF_009769545.1). Taxonomy (NCBI): domain Eukaryota; kingdom Metazoa; phylum Chordata; class Actinopteri; order Perciformes; family Cyclopteridae; genus Cyclopterus; species Cyclopterus lumpus. Next base: position 5,072,463 of record NC_046972.1, read on the forward strand.
AATCCGACCGTGGCGCCGGAGGCCCGTCTCCTCACCTTCCCCCGGCTGTATGCGCACTTCTTTGTGTGCTTTCCAGAAGCTCCGCTCTGGGTTGCAGCTGAAGTCCTTCAGCTGAGCGTCGAGGTGCTCCATCAGGAGCCTCGGGCGGCTCGACTGGTTTGTGACCGTGACACGCACGGAGATGTTCTCCCCAACGGACGGCCGCCCATCGATGCTTAGGGACACTTCCGTACCGGGTGGCGTTCCTCCCGGAGGTGATGGGGAGGGATGTGTGCGTGGTTCCAGAAAGCCTGCGGATAAGGTGACGCATAAACCAAACAAAAGCTAAGCATATTATGACTTGGCAAGGGCTCCATAATCTCCATACTCCATGTTTTTTTTCACAATTGAGGAGTTCTTTTTGTAAATTCGCAATTTCCATACAACTTTTCTACTGTATTATACATATATATATATTATAAGCGAATGGAAACAAATCTTCTGTCGGTGCTATACACCTCCAGTGAATGCGCCCTGTGGCATTTGTAACAACATGAGGTGGGAAAACGTACCCGCTTGGATAGAGGAGTAGCACGCCGAAGAAACCACTGCTGTATGAGTGAGAGGGAGATGGTTGTGAAAAGAAGCAACAGTGTCAAAGGTGGAGGGGGAAGACGCTTCATCACAACCACTGACCTGACACCATCCTGTTCCCCACAACGACTGCTGGTTGCTTCTCTGAAATGGGAAAGTCAACGGGGAGAAGATCTTCGTCACATATGAGGAGAACAAAGCCCTCCTCCAGCCTCTACTCGATGCTCCTGGTCTTACCTTTCTTCTTGCTCTTATAAGCCCCTGTCAGATTCTCTGGTGCGTCCGAGTCGATGCTCTTGGTGTAAATCAGCTGCCCCACCCACTCCGCGTCCAGCTTCCTGCCCACCACCCGTCCCTCATGCAGGATCAGCCGCACGACGTTGGCGTCAACGGCGGCGTAGACGAACGACGCGTCGTAGGGGGCGCGGATGTAGCGGCGGCGGACGCCGACCACCGGGCAAGGGCCGCAGCAGAATACCCCTGTTGAGAAAGTGCTCCGCGTTTAGTGCTGCGTACTAATTCACAAACGATTGTGACGGGAGGGCTTTCTTCTCCATGTCACGGTGTTGGTCAGTGTTGGTCAGGTCATGTCCGACAAGGTCAAAGCGTCAAATTGAAACCTTTCGATCCAAATGACGGCAGCCTCCGAGAGAAACTCGGGGCAGCGACCCACCTGCACTCATCTCCTGGGGGGTCGGGGTCCACCACCTGCCAGCCGTCGAACCCCGAACCGAGGTCCGCTCTCCTCATCCAGCACTCCACCCACACATGGAAGTTCCTACGATGAGGACACACACACACACACACACATATGACAATTTATTTGTTTCTTCTTTTAAATATCTGAAAGATTCGGTTGCTGATCATCCTGATGATTAACACGTAAAAGACCAACGGGTATCTCTGTGGTTTGAGAGCGAGAGACACCAACCAGTTGCTGTCCTTTGACAGGTTGAGCTTTTCCCCAGTGCTCGAGTAATATTCTTGAATTTTCAGGTTGCCATCGCCGTCATGGGCGGAGTTGAAATATTTTTTTTAAAGTCAGTCTTTAACACTATATAGTGTAGATTTTGAAATCAGCTGTATTGACATGAAGACGTTATGCCTGTTTAGTACAGATATGACGATGATATTATAAAACGGTTCAGTACAAAAACAAGAAGACAATTACATATTGTCTGTCTTAACTCAAATGGTACCTGGCCATGCAGATGCAGTTTATTTATTTTATTTTTTAAACACAGACATTCTGTCTGAAAACTGTTCATATCGAGGTCTATTTACACACACCAACAGACGTGAGTGTGAACATATATTTGTTCCTACGATGAAATGAAAAAAAAACTGCAAAATGTATTAACATTTACAGACGGTATAAACTAAGCTGGCAAGATCACCGTGTATCCCACAAAAGACAAAGCAAACATAACCAAGCAAATATTGCATAACAAGCAAGGTTTGAGTTGGACGGGGTTGACGTTACAAAGGGAGGCGGGGAATGAAAAGTGGTCCTTGGTGGTTTATTATGGTTCCGGGATGAGGTCCAAAATATGGATATATATACTGTAGAAGCACGTGTTTCCATCTGATCGTCTGTTAGAAAAAAAGGATGCAGAGGATGTTAACGACGAGGTTTTTGACGGAATCGTTCTTCCGCAAAGACGTGACAGCGTGGGACAAAGCACTTGGACAAAGACCCTCACGATCCCGAAGATGAACTGTAAAACAGCACCAAGACCAGCGGGGAGATTTTGGGTCAATTGTTGTCATGACTGTATACTTGGCTTCTAATTTAGTGGCTGGAGAGGCAGCTGATCAGCAAGATGTTCCCTTTTAATGACACTCCACCTCCAAACTTTGCCTTCAGGAACTAATTAACGCTGCTGATTTCTGAAAGAATGAGAATGGATGAACGGATGGAACCCGATTAATAACACAATGCGAGAATCACCATTAAAGTGTCAAACCCGTTCAGCTCGTCCCATCAGGAGCATTGGAAGAAGCTTTCTGGGCCCGTCCACCTGCTCGGCATTGGACACAGCTCGGTAGCGTCGCCCATGAGTTTTGCCTAAATATTAATAACAGTGTCTCAACTATTCAAAGTACCTGTGCAGAGGACCGCCGCAAAGACCCAGCACTGCCCGTAGCGCACGGGGCTGCAGTTGGACGAGACCCAGCGGTGCAGGATGTCGGCGCTGCCTTCTCCACTCCGAGGGGTTGACCCCACCTCCGTAGCTGCCCTGCCACTTCCCCTCCAAAATACCCAGGTCGTCATTACAGGCATGGGGTGGGAATGCATGTGCACGTTTTTCTACATGTCGATCGCACATGCAGCGAGAGTTGTCGTCCCTCACCATGGCGCATATCACTCTGCTGAGGTAGACGGGGTCTGCCCGGCGGATGTAGTCTTTTGTCTTTGTCCCTGAGGTGCTATGGGCTGACCTCCAGGAGCTCCAGCACCCCGGGCTCATACTACACACATGGGAACAGAAACGCAGGTGTGCCGCGAGCTGAGCTGCAAACAAATGATACACATGATCCATTCGTGATAGCCAAGTGTCGCATACCTGACCAAACGACCAGGGCCGCCTGCTAATGTTCTGATAGGTGCCCATGTACACCAGCCTGTAATCGCTCTTGATATACTCTTGTATTTGGGCATCCAGCGGCATGTAAACCGGATCATCTGAAAGGCGATAGCAGGGGTGGGCATTAACATCTACGACAAGGCCACAGCAAAAACTGTGACCCTCCGGTTCTGAAAGGTAAAACCAATGCAGAAGTGTCTTAATGTTTGCATTCTCTTACTGACCACCGGGGGGCGACTCTTTTGCTTGCAAAAATAAGTCTGATTGTATAGAAGTCTATAGAATGACTCTACTTCTCTCTTGATTTATTCCCTCAGTAAACATTGTGAACATGAGTTTATGGT